>NC_134408.1:134993019-135297268 GCF_038048845.1 Mixophyes fleayi
GATTGGGGGGAGAGGGGGACATTTTCTTTAGGGGGAGGGGAACCTTTACTGTGATGAGGGAGTGGGGGGCATGTACTGTGTTGAGGGATAGGGGACATATGTATTGTATGTATGGCGAAGAGGGAGGGGGGCCCATGTATGGGGAGGGGCCCATGTACGCAGTGGGGTGCTCTGCCAAATTAATTGGTACTGGGCCCCACAGTTTCTGATGACAGCCCTGCAATAAAGACTAACAAAAAACTCTTGTGGCTTTACAATGCAGACTCCACAAAATCGGCGAATCATGCAATATTTCCTGCCAAAGGCGGAGCAAGGCAAATAGTTTACGGAATGGTTTAAACAATTTTGCTCGTCATTATAATTTTGATCTGACAGCTAATATCATAACTATATTTTGGAACTGAAAACATGGTACAAATTATACAATGTCCCTGCTTCATGCAGACCTGGCCTTTTGAGTGAGACCACACCCATTTTCCAGCAGGCCACACCTCTTTCTGTTGCTAAAAAATATGCATTTTTGGAAGGTATGGCTAACATGCTTATTGCACTTTTATTGATCTGGTTTACTCAATTCCTCTTAACGGTCTTTGACAAACAGACTGATTACTCAAAAGGAGGTATGCTGTAATATGTTGATAACTAGGAAATTATTTTACTTATATTAATTATTGCAGTTCGCAAAAATATAGACCCTGTGATCATACTTCCCTCAGTGAAAAGCATGCGGTTTACTAATATTGAGTGATTGTTAGAGTTAGAGGTTCTTAACTCCAGTCGAAACACTGATATAAGGGTTAATCAGTGCCGTACACAATTTGTTTCCATGGTTACAGACGTTGCTAAGAGTGCTAGTTGTCACAAATGGCAACAACAGTGTGTATTTGAGTTTTCAACAGGTGATTTGAAGCAGAATATCCATTGCAAACAGCAGTTATTCCAATTTCTTGAGTGGAGTTACCGTTAAAATAATATAATGCTTTAACACTTCAGTACCAACAGTTTGATAGGAGGGTGGAGTTGGGCCTAAATTGTAGTTGCTCCAAATAAGTTATTCTAAGTGACTCTATCTTTCACAGCAAAAATGGGCATGGTCTGCCAGTAAAGGGGCGTGGTCTAGCGTGGTCTAACTTAATATGGACGTGGTTTGAGTGCATCTGTGCATGAATTTTGGCAAATCTAGGTGTATTTTAGGCAGGTGGGGAACGTGACTTATTTTTTTTCCTAATTTAAAATCTGGAATGTTGGCAATTATGGATAGTTTCCAAAGATAATGTAGCAGACAAAGAATTGTGCTGAACTAGGCTGCACAAATGGTGAGTGCCAATAGCTATGAAATTTAGCACAATTAGTATATTGATATTACAGCCCAGTAGGATATATTATTTTCTTAAACTCAAGTAGGCACAATCCATGACTTACTATTAGATGGAGCCTGGAGATTTTTAATAGTGTGATCATGAATTAATAGCAGTATTACGACAAAGCAATTTCTACTGAATTTAAAAGTCATATTTAACCTATTAATAAACCAAACCAAGGCAATGAATAGAAATTGGCAATGAATCCATAAGGGCAGATATTGACTAATGCAGGTCATAGGCCAGAGAAACAAGCATTGATTTTCCGGTGGGCAAATTACAAACTATATTCATTGGCACTTGGCCAAAATAGCAATATTGCCCCTGGCTATTATTTGAAAATAGGCCGCTGATTTGTATTCAGTAAACTGTTTTAACGCTTCTTTTCTTTATTAATGAAATTGGCAGGTGCTCCAATCAAAGTTTTTCATTTTTTACTTATTTTTGTCCTTCTTTTGTTCTATCTATCTATCTTATATATATCTATTTAACTATCTATCTATCTATTATCTAAATCTATCTATCTCATATCTAAGTCTAACTATCTCATATCTATATCTGTCTATCTATCTAGCTATCGCATATCTATCTATCTCATATCTATGTATTGCATATCTATCTATCGCATATCTATCTATCTATCTATCTCTCATATCTATCTATTTCATATCTATCGATCTCATATCTATCAATCTCATATCTATCTATTTATCTATCTATCAAATATATATCTACCTATCTCATAATTATCTATCTATCTTACTCATTTCTATCTATCTATCCATATCTATCTATCTATCTTTCTTACTATCTATTTATCTATCCCATATCTATCTATCTATCTATCTATCACATATCTATATATCTATTGCATATCTATCTATTTATCTATCTATCTATCACATATCTATCTATCACATATCTATCTATCTATCGATCTATCTAAACACTTCTGTAAGTAATGTAATTAATGGACAATGCTTTTAATGCATGCAGGTTCCTAAACTGAAAGTGGGTGCTCACTTATATATGCGCTTCTTGGACAAATAGACCAATGTGTACATAATTGATATGCTGTGTTCTTGTATATTCTGCGGTTTTTAATAAACCTTATTGTCATTTACTACTTTGTCGCTCAGTGAAATAAATTCATTTGATGTAATTGCACATGAATTTGAAATCCACATGCAAACCTTTGCTAACAAATGCAGTTTTTTATAAGTAAGCACAGGCAGATGGAAGGGTGCATCAAGGAGGGCTGTAATTTTAACTTCCTATATACATTTGGGGCATAAATTTAATCTAAAATTTGCTCTTGTTCTTCCCGCACTGCCCACAAATCTCTCCTCCTCCATGAAAAAATATTTGACTCTAAGAGGAAATACTATAGCAGACAACGCATGTACCATAGATATTTTGCTGCTCCATGAAAGTCAATTTGTACTTGGCTTCTGTATGTTTTATGTTGTGCTATACTGGGACTTCTGGTTTTCATCATACATCTGAGACTAATCTAAACTAAACCATGTATGTGTGACAGTTAGAATTTCTTATTTATATCAAGAGATAACAGTGTGACATTTCTATATCTCATTGTCACAGAACCATCTCTAGCATCAAGGAAAACATCTTATGATGTCACTAAATCTGCTATTAACCATGAGCTCCATATCAGCAAAAGACTTTCTTTCTTTTCCGTCTGAATAGCATCCACACCAGGGGGTATATTTACTAAACTGCTGGTTTGAAAATTGGAGATGTTACCTATAGCAACCAATCAGATTCTAGCAATCATTTGGTAGAATGTACTAAAATGATAATTAGAATCTGATTGTTTGCTATAGGCAACATCTCCACTTTTTCAAGCCTGTAGTTTAGTAAATATACCCCCAGAAATGAATGAAAAAATACATTATTTGACTCTTACACCCACAGTACTTTAATGGGTGAAGGTCTAAAAACATAGTGTAAAGTGATGCCAGGGTTTGATCCCAGGGTCTTCTGCACTTCTGTGTCTACTTCTTTGCATTTACAATACTGTGGTAGGAGCTGCGGTGTACCTCACCAGGTTCTCTTTTTGCGTGTCTTTCCAAACTGTGTCTGTTTACGCCCTCCTTTTGAGCCTAGCAACCTCCAGGCCTGTTAGTACACTAAAATACATTGTGCAAATTAATGTAAAGCTGGACCTTCTCATTTGACACTGCAATATAGTGTGCTGCAACACAGCACATTCACAGTTTTGTGAAGCTCCACATTGCGTTGTGTGCCATTCTATGATGTTCCACTGTTATGTTAACAAGATTGCCCATTGATCAAACCATGTACTCTTGCAAACATGGCCTCAGTTTGTTTAATTTCTTGTATTGTTACAATTTATGCTTATTTTGTTGTATAGCTCTTCCATTCTGTGTCTGTTTATGCCCTCCTTTTGAGCCCAGCAACCTCCAGGAGTAAAGGCCTGTTAGTACACTAAAGTACATTATTTTGAATGTATAGCTCTTCCATACTGTGTAATATATCAGCACTTTACATAATAAAAGATAATAATAAATTGCAATAAATACTGCTAAAAATCAGGTAAAAAGAAGAAAGAAAAAAAACATTGTTCAACGCTGGAAGAAACACTCAAAACAAAACTTATTTAAGGCTCTGGAGAATTACACACACTTGTTAGCTGGGAAAGATATCATTGTGTATAGAAGAGAGAGGAGACACCATGCAATTTTGCTCTTGAAATTGGTTTATATAGATGACTGGTTGCTGTGAAGTGTATGTCAGGGTTCCATGCAGCTGTTATGAAGTACTACAATTGTCATTGCCTCTTACATGGTTGTTGAGAAGTGCTGAGTGCACCGCACTCAGTCAGCTGTTGAATAGATAACCCGGCCAACGGTGTTAACGTGGCATACATTGTAAAGAATTACATGCCTTCCGCATTGAGCTTCTGGGCCTTTGGTCTAGATAATAATCCTAGCGCGTATACCACATGTAGTGGCTGTCTGATCACTCGGATATAACGGATGAAACATGGAGAAAAAAATGTCAGTTGACTAAGAGAAAAATGTTGCCGTCATTTTGTTTAAGGTTCAGTTGAAAAGCTGGAAGTTGTTTTTGCATTTAACCCTCAAATATACTAGAGGCTTTCCTGTCATGTTCACTATTTGTATGGAAGCCTTACATTAAGTTCTAGTTTACATTTCATTTAAGATTGTCAGCTGCGATAAGAGCAATGGACACTTCTTTTTTTCTGTACAGTGGTTCCGTCTCGTCAATTTGCAGCAAATAAAATCCTTCAGTCAGTTTAGATTTACCAATGAGTACACCGAGGCGCTAAAAAGGGTAAGAACTTGTGACTTTTTAACTGCTCTGGCATATTTCGCTTTGCACAGTTGCTGTTAACTAATGTAATTAGAACAAGACTGGGGAAGAATAGGGAGGCTTTTAATAACAGTCGACAGTGTAGCACAGAAAGGCAGTTACTGTGTAGGGGAAATTGTGAGTTGAGGGACAAATACATTTTCTAGGTGCAGAGAATAGAGCACTCATGAGCATATAATATCCAGAATTTAGAAACTCCTCTTTGCAGAGTGTCCCTTTTAACCACTAAATTTGCTGATTGGAAATAAATTTATTTTTTCTACCTGTGTAATGTACACAGATTCATTTCAACATACACATATATATCCATGGGTAAATGAAAGATTTCTAGAGGGGAGGTTTCCAAATATTTTAATTTAACTCCTATCTGTTCTACAGCCTGCACATTGGCATTACTATGTAAACTACTACACATATCTGATAGCACATGCATCGCTCCTGCCTTCTACACATTACCTCCCACTTGTCAGTTAATATATCCCCCCTGTTCCTCACAGCCTCACACAGAGAGATCCACAATAATATCTTAGATAACTTTTAACCTTAGTTGTGGTAATAGCTTTATACTTATTGCATTCTCTTCACCCTATCCCCAACCTACCCCTTGTTCCTTCACCCTCTCCATTGTTTACTTCATACACTCCTCCTTCTGATTCCCTGAGCCCACATTTTCATTCTTTCTTCTGCCTCCTCTCTCGATTGCCTCCATCATTGAATCCCGACTGCCTACCAAATTCCTACTTTTAACCACCATACTTCCACACTACCTCACTGTCTCCCCAGGACACACTGTTAATCAATTCTAGTTTCTCCCATATTCAGCTTCTATCTATGCAGTCACATACATATAATATCATATTATTTGACACACCATTTCTCGTAATTATACACATTTCTATCTTCACTCATGCTAGGTTTTAAGGACCCTTAGCAGTCTACACCATTAACCATCTCACCTATCATATATGGACTCTTGGTAAAGCTCAACACTACCCCGGCCATCAGAATCCAGTATCTGCAAACAGCGCTGTACAACTATAGACACCATTGTACTTGTCCCCCCATGAGGAGGAGGGGGGGCAGGTACAAAGTACCGGGGCCGGGCCTACCTGGGGACCCCGGCCAACCTGTGTAATGGAAGGAGCCACCAACATGGTATGTCCACTTCCCAATTGGTGTCTATGAAATGGGCACCAAGAAGCTGCTGTGCTGGGGCCCGAAGTTTCTCTTGGCAGCCCGGGTGGGGTACGGAATAATGATGGTGGCTATTCCGACAATATTTTCCCTGACGTCTTTACACCAAAGGGCTCCTTCCCGATGAGGCTGGAGGACAACTGTTGTGCCCCCCCGACTGCAAGCAATCGTGATGAATAAAGAAGCCGGCGCGACTTGATGATGTCACTGGAAACCGCAACGCTGTTATCGGTGCTGTTAAGGGGGTAATGTAAGTATGCGGGCATAGACAATGTACTTTTGCAAAGCGTTGTACATTGTCCATGACGTCATCAAGTCGCGCCGGCTTCGTCATTCATCGCAGTTGCTTGCAGTCGGTGGGCACATCAGTTGTCCTGCAGCCTCGCCGGGAAGGAGCCCTTCGGTGTGAAGACGTCGGGGTAAGTCTTGTCAGGGTATGCTGACTACCATCGGGTAGCCCGGGCTACAGCTAAGTATGGATTTCTGAGCAAGGCTGCATTACATCCAGTATCTCAAAAACTCTATACATATGGCATAGCTCTGCTCCAATAACTGAGCACTGGGTCTCTTTACATTGTCACAGCTAATTACATTACATCTACAAGTATAAGGGCAATAAGTGTTTCAGTGAAGTGAAGCAGAATAACCAGCAACACACTTGGACCCACACAGGAATTCGCTAAAGAGAATTGCTTCTCATCTAGAATACAATCTTGATTTCACCAAAATTTCATTAAAGTATTACTTGATAACAATATCTGTGCTCTTTATTTTTGCTTTTCCAACAGTTTCTTCATTTACTTTTTCACAAATACGCTATGCCTAATTCTCTCCCTTTGACATTACACCTCCTTACTTAAGCACCTGGGGTCTGATTCATTAAGGATCTTAACTTGAGAAACTTCTTATTTCAGTCTCCAGGACAAAACCATGACAATGCAAGGGGTGCTGTTTGTTCATGTAGCACACAAATATCAACTTTAAATTTCAGTGTACAAATAAGCTATCAAGTATTTCTGTGCTACATGAAAAAACAGTCAGTATTTAACTTATGTTCAAAACAGAATACTAATTTGCACCCCTTGCATCGTAACATGGTTTTGTCCATGGAGACTGAAATAAGAAGTTTCTCAAGTTAAGATCCTGAATGAATCAGGCCCAACAATCTCTGGTTTATGATTCTTGATTGTTTAGTGTCCACTCCAGCCAGGCTAAGTCTTGTACCTAAACCTAATACTGTGATCACTCGCTGATGTACTCTCCTACATCAGGGCATTTTCATAGCCCTCACAAGGGGATGAAGGCAATCAATGTTGGGAGCCCAGTGGGATATTGTAAGAAAGAAGTTTCAAATTGTGAAGTGTCCATATCAATATTTCATCTCTTTTCCAGTTCCGCAATGGATAGAGAATGCTGCTTTGTTAGAGATACATTGCCCTCTATGAACTTCTTATAACTCAATCTGTTGTGACCCCAGGTGAATCACTTATCATTATATAGCCATGATTTCTTTGAACTTCTGTTACTTTAGTAATGCCAAGTTTCTGGTTAGAACAAATGTGGACGAAGTGAAATAAAATATTTTCTTAATATCAAATCTTGATCAATTCTATCAATTTAGCAAATTTAATATGTTTTATAGGAGAGCGCAACCTTAAATCATTCATCTGAGGCAACTCATCACCAATTTAAGAGATTAACACACCTTTTGCATTGAAATGAATGGGTTATATCTGTAACATTTGGACATCTTGGTCTTCTTATTTTGCATAAAGCATGCAGATCTGCCAACATATAATCATCATCATCAGCTATCTATATAGCACCAATAATTCAGCAGCGCTGTACAGAGAACTCACTCACATCAGTCCCTGCCCCATTGGAGCTTACAGTCTAAATTCCCTAACACAAACAGACTAGGAACAATTTGATAGCAGTCAATTAACCTACCATTACCTGGAGTGTGGGAGGAAACCCACGCAAAGACGGGGAGAACATACAAGCTCCTGACAGATAAGGCCATGGTCGGGAATCGAACTCATGACCTCAGTTCTGTGTGTGCTAACCACTAAGCCACCGTGCTGCCTATATAAGATTTTTGTAGAGAGACACACTATGTCCTGGCTATAAAAGAGCTGCTGGGCAATGGGATCTAATAGAACAAGGTGAGATGAAGTCTATGACATCCTTCCTTAAAATTATCCAACAACAGGATCTGGGGCCTGATTCATTAAGGATCTTAACTTGAGAAACTTCTTATTTCAGTCTCCTGGACAAAACCATGTTACAATGCAAGGGGTGCAAATTAATATTCTGTTTTGCACATAAGTTAAATACTGACTGTTTTTTAAGTAGCACACAAATATCAACTTTAAATTTCAGTGTACAAATAACTTATCAAGTATTTGTGTGCTACATGAAAAAACAGTCAGTATTTAACTCATGCGCAAAACAGAATACTAATTTGCACCCCTTGCATTGTAACATGGTTTTGTCCAGGAGACTTAAATAAGAAGTTTCTTAAGTTAAGATCCTTAATGAATCAGGGCCCTGGTTATCAAGTCCAGGACCTAATTATTGGTGGGTAACCTGAAAACTTGTAGTTATGAGCCCAAGGACAGGGCTTGGGTTAGAGATAAGCGGCAACAAATGTTTTACCAGGAGGGATTTTTGAAGTATAGGTGCAGGCTGCAGCCAGATTATGGCAAGGATCTATGACATGTGATGGTTTTTGAGGAGGTCCCAAGGTTAGAAAAATCGAGAGGGAGTGTCGGCTCTAATGATTTTGGACCCACAGTTATAAAAAAAAGAATTAAGTCAAACCAAGAAAAGTGTCCATCATGTCAGAAGACCATGGAAACTCTGTGCAGGCTGAAGATAATATAAATTCTTTTGATCTGTGAATACATTAATGGTAAGGTGCCTCCTCTCCTCCAATGCAAATTTCTCAGTCAAAAGTCCTCTGTCTCCTATGGAATAATTATTTTCAGCAGACTTTTGTTAAAAAATAATACACACAGATGATAACTTGCCAGACTCATTCCACTGAGATAGAACTGTTCCTATTCAACCGTGGTATCAACTTTAAGAAAGAAAAGTAGAGTGAAATCTGGCATTTTTAGCACGGTAGCTGTAGAAAAAACTTTTTTTAGGAATTGGAAGGCAGAGGTCAAAATTAGAATAAATCCTCTTTTCAGTGAAAGAGGTAATGAGAGCAAGGATGGGGGAATAACCTTTGATAGCTTGTTCATAGTAGTTTTTGCAAACCCCAGAAGATGTTGTATAACTTTCATGGTAATGGGTTGTGGCCAATTAAATGGCTTGAGTAATTTCTCAGGGTCCATTCGAAAACCAGATTCCAAAGCAGATGTCCCAGGAATGTTACCTGCAACTGTTAAAGGCGTTTTTCAAGCTTGGCGTACAACCCATGTTCACTAAGACAACGCAGAACAGATTTAACATGGAAGACATGTAAGTTTAAATCTGATGAACAAAACAGAATGTCATCCAAGTAAACAATACCAAACTGATAAATATAGTCTTGTAAAATATAAAATTACTGCTTTGGACATTGCAGTAGCCCACACATATGTTAAAGCGGTCTAGCTTTCCCCTCCTCCTTTAATATGCACTGTAAATTGAGTTTAGAAAAGATGGTTGGTCTACAATTACAAACACAGTTTTTTGACATCAAAGGAAGAAGGTATCAAACTTTTTATGGCAGTTTTGTTTAATCCTTGTTAATCCATGCACGGTTTAGAGAATTGTCTTTGTTCTTGACAAAAAAGAACCCAGCTTCAGCAGGGGATGCAGATTTGTGGATTAATACCATTTCCAAATTCTTGTTACTGTATTCCAGCAAGGCTTATTTTGGATATAAAACAAGAATATATACACACCACACCCTCGAGGAGGGATCGTAACAGGGAATAAATACATCAATATCATAATTTAAAGGACTTTGCAGTGGTAAATTTTAAGTTGTGTCTTTACAGAAGGTGCAACCACATTGCAAATATAATGAAGGAAGAGAGGATTGAAGATTCAAGACCACCAAAAGAATTGATGGAGCAGTGTGCATCTAGGCTCACTTGTGCAAATCAAGAAACACAACACTACCAAGGAGGATTTTGCATTTGGCTGGTTTGTGCTGCATCAGTGAGGGCCCCAGGGGCCCACTGCCAGGCAGCAGCTTATATAAATGGTATATATTACAAAAGTGGACAGGTGCACGGACTGTGAACATATCACAGGTTTATAACTAACTTTTCTATCCACATCTAGAACATGGGGTACAATTTTTGGGCACCCATCTATATGAAGAACATAGCAGCATTTGAGAGGGTTCAAAGGACGGTACCCTTATTAATTAAGGCAATGAAGGGTTTGGGTTATAGAGAAAGACTAGAAACAATGGAATCATTTACACTAGAAAAAAAGAGCCTTATGTGTGATCTTATCAGTATGCATAAATATATCGGAGGACAATCCAAAAATTGGTCTAAGTAGCTTTGGCTTACCTAGGTTTGTGCAGATACCAAGGATCTGGGACCCAGGGCCAGAAATTAAGGGATGAGACACAAACATATTCAGAGACAGTCTAAAGGTTAGAGCTGGCACTACAGGAGGTTTAATGTCAGGAAATGAGTTGAATATCAGGATCCCAAGCAGAAAATGGTGTTCAGAAAACTAGCTAAGCCAGAGCCTAGCTAGGCCAGAAGTGATGCCTGCGCTCAGACACAGTGCTGGGCACTGAAAACATATTTCAACTTGATGCCTGTAATGGCAATAGAGCAGAGGCTCAGGTTTGCGCCTAACCTGAATGGTAGATGGCTCAGGGCCGTCTAAGTCTTGCATATACAATACAGCACTGCCGCGGACGCTTCTTTGACAGCGCCGCGGCTGCTGTATAGTACAGTGCCGCTATGTAGGGGCACTTCTTTAGCGGAGGGGAGGGGTTTCTGGAGACCCAGAAATACCCCCCCCCCCTGCGTGCGCCCCTGATGAGATGTGTTCACATGTAGCCAGGATCAGACTACCTAAGCTATAGCCACTATTTTCAGTAATACTAAGTACTGGAAGCAGGGGCAAACGCAGGATTTGTAGAGGGGGGTTTCCACACCACACCACCAGTGGGCGTGACCAGCATGCATGGGGGTGTGGCTATAATATTAGACAGCGCTTGGCTGCTCTCTAACTCTTCCTGTACCCATAATATACATGGGCAATGCTACCTGCACTATTTTTAGGTGCACTCAGCTCTCCCTTTTCAAGAAGAACTGTGTGAAGCGGGGGCAGGGTCCAGCCACCTCAATTATACAGTGCCCCAGGGTTGGAGGGGGGTTTACAGGCACTAGGAAACCCCCCTCGGTTTGCCTTTGGGAGGTGAGTAAAATTGTGGAGTTTTGTACAAACAGAGCCTTGTGGAATACAAACTGTCTGGGAACAGTTAAGGCTACATTCTACACAAGTTACACATGAAACTTGTGAAATTTTCAATAAACATTTTGCTTATATCAGGCCAACTCATTCTGATCTGTGATGGGGTTTTAATTCCACATGAAACAAAATTCCAAATAAAACACTTAAAGCCAAATTCTGCCAGAGAAATATGTGACATTTTGCAACCAAATGAGGAATGAGGTAAATATTTATTGGTGCAATATTGAAAATTCCACTCAAATCAATTAAGTACCCATTGTGTCATCATCATCAGTTATTTATATAGCGCCACTAATTCCGCAGCGCTGTACAGAGAACTCACTCCCATCAGTCCCTGCCCCGTTGGAGCTTACAGTCTAAATTCCCTAACATACACACAGAGACTAAGGTCAATTTTGATAGCAGCCAATTAACCTACTAGTATGTTTTTGGAGTTTGGGAGGAAGCCGGAGCACCTGGAGGAAACCCACAAAAACACAGGGAGAACATACAAACTCCACACAGATAAGGCCATGGTCGGGAATTGAACTCATGACCCCAGTGCTGTGAGGCAGAAGTGCTAACCACTAGGCCACTGTGCCACCCCACATATACTGTATAGAAGCAATAGCAGAGAGCAACTGCAGCTTTAATAATAGAACAGGCAATATTGAGTGTTTTTTATTCTTTTTGTGCAAACAAAATATGCTTCAGAAATTAAAATTTACAGAATTTGAATAATGGTGTCCCCTTTTATGTTGTGGTTCTTTTTAAATAAAGGATAAGAATAAAACTATACCATTGTAGCCTTTTAGTACATCATGAGATCTGAATGCTTAGCATCAATTCTTTCACAAGGCAGTTTATACCGTAACATAAATTTGCTCAGCTCCTTAGAAAACGGTGAAATGAGAGAGTATCGTGCTGAACGGACTGACACACCATGCAGAAGAACATTGGCTGGATGTATGCAGCTGAAACACACAAGCACATGGGATCTCAGTGCAGGTCTGTAAAGACTTGATTGACAAGACATCCATCTGGTGCAATATAGAGGCTGACAGCAGGCTACTGACACTCAGGAGACAAAGCACAACAGGAGCACAAAAGCCAACCAGTAGTTCCATCATGGATTTGATAACCTTACAATGAATGATAAATAAGATTAATATATTGTGAAGAAGAGTGTTTATCACACATAAATAGATTATGTAAAAGGAAATTTGATTATTCTCTATCACCGAAAATGGCACAATACTTTTCCATATCAAATACACTCAAACACTCTATCTATCTATCTATCTGTCTGTCTGTCTGTCTATCTATCTATCTAATATCTATCTATCTCATATATATCTCATATCTATCTATCTATCTGTCTGTCTCTCTGTCTATCTATCTAATATCTATCTATCTCATATATATCTCATATCTATCTATCTAATATCTATCTATCTCATATATATCTCATATCTATCTATCTATCTCTATCTAATATATATCTAATATCTATCTATCTATCTAATATCTATCTATCTATCTGTTATATCTATCTCATATCTATTTATCTTCTATCTATCTCTCTATCTATCTAATATCTATCTAATATCTATATATCTATCGAATATCTATCTAATATCTATATATCTATCTAATATCTATCTATCAATATATATTATATCTATCTCATATCTATTTATCTTCTATCTATCTATCTAATATCTAGCTATCTGTTTATCTAATATCTATCTATCTATCTCATATCTATCTATCTCATATCTACCTATCTAATATCTATCTATTATCTATCTATCTATCTATCTATATCATATCTATTTATCTTCTATCTACCTTTCTAATATCTACCTATCTAATATCTATCTATCTATTATTTATCTATCTATTATCTATCTATCTATCTATCTATCTCATATCTATTTATCTTATAACTCTCTATCTATCTATCACATCTGCTCTTTGTGGAATTCGGGAATATGTATACCCTATTTACACGTGTTTTGAAACAAACGCACATTGCGCTCCGTATGCATACCTTGATGAATCGGCCCAAAGACTGTATCCCTTTAAACCTGATGTGCTGTTGAAATTCCTATAAGACTAATACGTTGGCAAGTGCCAATATTTCATTTCCTATTTATCACATACTTCCTAGAAATCCATCTTGGTTATTTCGAAGAGAATATCTGCTAAAGAAGATTTGCATGAGCACATTCTAAACGTGTCACCTCAGTTTTACGATTCGGGATAGTTCACAGCTGTTCATATGCTTGTGCATATTCATTCCATGGAAATCCTATAAGCACTAATGAGACTAAGTACTTGGTTCACACTGTGTTTCCATGTACGGTTTTATATACAAGGATATGAGATATTTGTGATTTTGTGCATTAATGCAGCAAATGCACAGCTGGGTTAATATTTCAAAATGAAAAGCTTAGTGCCAATGAATCAATTAGAGAGAGGTTATAATTACACATATAAATAGTATGTTTCTAGATATAAAAAAAATGCCAAATACTAATAAATACCGTCTATGAATGCATATAACGCAAATGCTAGAGGTGAGCAGTATGATTTGAGATTCTGCAAATTTTAATATTTTGCAGTCGGCCAATCATTTTGTGAAGGTCAAGCTGAAAACAATTCAGAATTTGAAATGAAATTGCCTTTTAAGAGGTTGTATTTGCACACAATTGTCTTTTATAATGTTGTTTTTTGATCAACAAATTATGTAGAAAATAAATGATTAACCCTGGGAATAATTTTGCATTCCAACACGAGGACATCAGTGTAGTCAACTATATAGTCATTTACCTTGTGTATTAGAACTCGTGTGCAGGGTATGAAAGAGGGTGCCTAGTGTAGGCTTATAATAAGGGTGTTTGGGCCAGTAGCTCTGGGTACATGCCCAGAACGTATCCATTAAACTCAATCATTCAGTATCATTAAAGACTCAGGAAAACCGATTTAAATGTGTGTACATACATCCCTTTAAATCACCATGCATACAGAGTCAATCACATGGTTTTAAAGGAGAGACACATACATAACTCATTGCTATAGAATATTTAAAGAATATAGCCTCATTCTATCGGGTGGGGTACATTATTCCGACGAGTCTATTACCGACACGAGTATACAGGCAAAAAAATTCCGATGACTATACCATATACTTACCAACTTTAGTAAGTTGGCTTCCGGGAGCCTGCGGGGGAGGTGGGCGTGATGGGGCGGGGCTCCAAAATGCGTGTCATTTTGGCCCCGCCCCCATAACGTAATGACGCGAACGCGTCATTTGACAGCGGGGGGGGCGGGGTCAAACACCGTCATTCACCGGGAATCGCGACGTTTGGGACCTAATTCTGCCCACTTCACTAGGAAGTGGGCACTTACTAGTGAAGTGGGCAGATCTGGGAGATTGTCACACTCTCCCGGGAGTCCATGAGACTCTCGCAAAATGCGGGAGTCTCCCGGACATTCCGGGAGATTTGGCAAGTATGCTATACCAGCGACATGAATTAAATGCAGACTTACTGTACATTAAAACAGACAGAGGATATTTCTGACAATACTGTCATATAGAATGCTAGAAATTTCGAACAGAGTTAATGTTGGCACTTCACTTCCTCGTCAGATAATAGAGCGACATTAAGATTTCTGTATTTAAAGCGGCAATGGCAGGAGCCGGCACCTAACCCTAATCCTAACCCTAACCCTAACCCTAACCCTAACCTTAACACTAACCCTTAAATTAAATTTTCAAGTTGCCGGGTCCTGCCATTGCCGCTTTAAATTCAGAAATCTCAATGTCGCTCTGTTTTATGAGATAAAAGTGAAGTGCCAGCATGCGCTATGTTCGCAATTTCTAGCAGTCTAGATGTCAGTGTCGTCGGAAATGTCCTCTGTCTGTTTTATTGTAAGTCTGCATTTAAATCATGTCGCTGTTATACTAATCGGATTTTTTTTGTCTATATACTCTGTGTCGGTAATGAAGTCGTCGGAATAACGAGTACCACCGATTCTATCCTATAACTTTCTTTGTGCACTAAAGTAAGATTGCGAAATGTACTCTAACCATCACTAGTTCAAAAAAACCCATCCTTAAGCATTTCCTATCAGAAAATATCAAAGTCTACCAATTGCCTAATGCTTTATCATTTATGCATAATTAGAAGATGATAATAATAATAATAATAATAGGAATTCCAAACGGAACTTTTAAGTCCAGATTCTGCCTGAGAAACGTTTTTTGCTCAGCTATAGAGTTACTATAGCTGAGCAAAAAACGTTTCTCAGACAAAATCTGGACTTAAAAGTTCCGTTTGGAATTCCTTACACCCAGGCCCGGCGCTCCCATTAGGCAAGGTTAGGCACTTGCCTAGGGCGCCGGGCTCTGGAGGGCGCCACAGTATTCTAAATTACTTTAAAACTGTGCGGCGACCGCTGACCATACCTGTCACGGCCGCCACACAGCATTCAGATGGACGGGGAGGGGGGGGAGGCTATTTTGTCACCACCGCCGCCTCTCTGCTCCGTCTCCTCCCCTCCACTTACTAGTGTCAGTGAGTGGAGGGGAGGAGACGGAGCAGAGAGGCGGCGGTGGTGAGACAAGGTAAGGAGAGGAGGGAGGAGGGCGGCGATTTTTGTGGGGCGGGGGGGCGGCGATTTTTGCGGGGGGGGGCGCCGCTTTTTAAAAAATGCCTAGGGCGCCGTGGACCCTAGCACCGGCTCTGCTTACACCTTCCCCAACTACACCATAGAGCAGAATGGATTGACACTGCGATCCCAGGTCCACTTACATACTATTTACGTACTATAAATTTCATGGAACTAACAAATAAATTGTGAAATGGTTATTCCCTGGAATGACAATGCAAAGGCTTAAAAACTCAAACATTGTATTGTTGGAGATTCGCGTCTCTGCAAAGCAACGTGTTCCTCCATGAAATTTAATTTGTGTGAAATTCCACTGCCACATTGCTCACCTCTAGTCCGATCTTTGCATAATGGGTGCAAAACTGCTCTCCGTCAGGAGAAGTGTTTTTATTGGTTCTTGGTAGCTGATTCTACACTGCAAATTAAAATGCTTTACACAATACCACTTGCTAGTAGCACATTTCTAACCTGCAGTCTTTTGAGGCAGCAGATATCTTTTTGTTTTGTAAAAACAACAAAAGCAATACAAGGTAAAGCTGAAATATTTTAATAACTATATAAAAATGAGAATCCCATTCTCCCAAAAGAAAATTACAAATTGGGATACTAAAGCGCATTTAAAAAAATACATCCAGATAAGTCGACATTTTTCTTAATATTTACATTTAGTAGAGAGACCCAATGGGTCAATTTTGTAAGTAAAGCTACCTACCTATCTTAAACGATTGTTTAAATATACCATGTAACACAGTGTATTCAGCAGGAGCCTGAAAATGAAACAAAATGGGTCTGATTCATTAAGGAAAGTAAGGCAAAAAAAAAATGAAGTACATTTTCTCCTGGACAAACCACGTTACAATGCAAGGGGTGCACATTATTTTATTATTTTGCACATAAGTTAAATACTGGCTGTTTTTCATGTAGCACACAAATGCTTGTTTAAGTTTATGTTTACACTGACATTAAAAGTTGATCTAGGACATGCCCTACCCCAACTATAAATATGCCCTCACATTTTAAATATACCTCCCCCTCAAATGCAACATGGTTTTGCCAAGCTGCAAAGTTACTCCTTTTTTTGCTGTACTTAATGAATCAGGGCCAATGAGTATAGATGCGGCCTGATCTCACCATCATATCATTGGTCTGACAGTGGTTTTGAATTGCTCAGTGAAGATAGCTATGATAGAAGAATAAACATACAGGAATATTATATATTACATAAGCTTGTTATTCTGGAGATACATTTTTTTTCCTCTTCTCTGCATGGTAGATGCACTATCTGTAAACTAGCTGAAGGACACGGCAAGAAGCTTTTTACAGCCTTAGCTGCTGTATTACAGGAACAGGAACCTGTCTCTGTGTTTCATCCCATTATCATCGTTTTTCAATACGTTATACACACACCTGCCAACAGTCTGGATTTCCAGGTGTGTGGACTACTGAAAGGTGAGAGTGGTCTCTCTCAAAATGGGTGTGGTTTGGACAAATCGGAGCACATGATTGGACGTGTGGCCTGTGTGATCCTGCATTTTCAATTGAGAATGTTGACAAGTATGATTAGATGATAAATATCTGCATCCCTCAATCATTCTGTAATTCTATAGCTATAGTTTTACATATAGCAATTCAGACATAATGGTTTTTTAATGCAATGGTCTCTTTAAGGATTATATCTATTATTTCCTGAAATTGTTTAGAGATTTTTTTCATACTTATTTTTTCCTTTCTTAAACTCATAAAATTAACTTTTCACGGCAAAGAACTCCCTGGCAAACATTTATTACCATATATATATATTGTTAACGTATTGTTTTACAAATATATTTGCTGTAGGATACCGTTGAAGAACTTTGGTCATTTTCTTTTTCGGCAGGGAAGAGGTGAATTAGCATCTCTGATCTTAACATATATCATTTTAAAGAAACTCAAATTATTCACAGGCTGCCTATAATAAAAAAAAAATCATAATATACTGCCAAAGAAAATAGGAAACTCTTATTCACTGTCAGATTAAAATTCAGATCTCACAGAAACGTTCTGGGCTGAATCACAAATCGAACTGAACCGTGCTGAAATACCTTTCTATAAGATGCTGGAATTAAAAAGATGCATTTTCACAACTCAGGATAATGGACAGTGGAGAGAAAAAATTTGCGTAGCACTGACGACAAAACTGTTATCTGCCGGTTAATTTCATCCTATCCCATGCATAACTAGTGTACTGCAATGATGATACATAATAGAAAAGCCTGTTTGATTTCCAGTTATTCTCTAAAAAAAAAAATCTATAATTTAAATGTAGTTCATAAAATGATTACATATATATTGCACATTTAGATATACTTGATAAATGTATTATATGCACATGGCAATTTCCAGTAGGGATCACAATGGAATGGCGTGAAGCCTGATTTTGAATAGATTTTATAAGGAATTGTTGAGAAAGGTACATGCAACCAAAGTAATATGTTGAAGATATTACACAAAAAAAAAAAAACTTTCCATATTTTATACGGAGCATTTATTTCATATTCATAGTAAACTTTACAAAAGCTCTTTTGGTTAGCTTATCGATGATTCCAAATTTAGGCTAACGATACAAGCAGAGATAAAGTAAAATGTACTTATGTGGTTCATAGATTGATTATTGTTCTTTTTTTAATGAACCAATCAGACTAAGCACTGGCCTTAAGATGGCCATACATGCACCAACTTTGATGGCTAATTTGCTCCCTATGTGTTGGCTGACAATGACCACCATTCCCAATCAATGTCTGATTAATCAGTGTCATGAGCCGGACTTACCGAGGTGGTGCCTGGTCTCCGGGTCACTTTCCTTTCTGTTGCTTGCGGTGCTGCCGGGTTCCATTCTCCCCTGGAAGACGGCTCTTGACCACTATCTTGGATGCGCACATGCACTGTCACATGACCGCTTATGTCTTCTTCTTTGGCTCACTATTTAAACTCACTCTGTGCAGCTCTAGGGTTCCAGAACTTGTAACTTCTGTTGGTCTTCTGCACATTGTTCCTGGCTCTAGTCTTCTTGTTGTTTCTGCCTAAAGGATTCTATCCAGGTTCCAAGTTCTCTACTAGGAATCTGCTACCTCATCCTAAAGGGTTCTAAAGGGTTCTATTCTACAGTTCTAGCACCTGTTCAGACCTCACCCCGCTTACAGACTATGCTTAAGACCCACCCCATGGGCCGTGACCTGCGTGGTGAATGCTGCAAAGCAAAAACCTTCTTGCGGCTTCACTTAACACTCTGTGCTCTGGACGTGAGTTGTGCCAACTTAAGTTAGTTTCAGAATCTCTTCTCCAGTGTGTTCCTGATAATCGGATTTCAAAATGCTGGTTAACCCAGTCAGCAGATGACCACGACGTACCTATGCATGCTGTCTTTGAATAATTACACTAACTGGGACCTATGTGATCGAGTTATCTCCATCCATCTGATTTGTTCACCAATGTGGATGGCCAAATTGGGCAAAATTCTCACTGTTCAGGTCTCATGCTTAACAGCTGGATCTGATCATGTTTGGGCAACTAATACCCCTTTTACACAGAGGCATGGACCTGGGAATAACCCAGGTCGTGTGTCTATGTGAAGAGGACGACTCGGATCCACGTCCCTGGTCGCGACCAGGGTTATTCTCGAGATGGAGCCGGATACGCTGCTGTCTGAAAGGTCCCGAGTTATTCGACCCGGGTACAGTTAAAAGCCACTCATTGGAGGGGCTCACCTTAAAAATACAGGGCAGACACGGGTTCAGTGTAAATGACGGCAACCCGGGATATACCTGGGACCACAGTGAAGTGTGAATGGTTGCAACACTGGTTGAAACCGCATTCATTATCCCGTGTCTGACCCGGGATTTTGGTGAGTAAGGGGTATTAGAGAACCAAGCTATTTTGTGCTGAATAATGAGATCTGCTGATTGCTACTTTTCTATCTCATCTTATCCTGTTATGTGTCATAAAAAGCCACTGTGTGATTTCCACAGAAAAAAAAAAAATCACAAAAAATGTGTTTCCTACATTCTTCTCGTAGTGTATTTTTCTCAAGTTTTGAGATAGATTTAAGGCCCAGAGCAATGGCAGGATCTTTCTTTCTTTACTTTTATGTTTTCCCTACTTTTCTCTCCCAAATTATTATTTGTTTTAATTGGGAGAACATGAAGAGCTGCTTAAGATTCCAATAGGTCTCCACAACTGTCAGTATTAATAGATCCAATGTAAAATGGATCTAATAGTTCCTATTATCAGAATTACTTTTAGATCTATATTGCATTGATCTATCAGTAATGCTTTCCCTGGGAGACCTGATTCAGATCTCTAATGTATAGAATCTTTCTGCTCTGCAAGAAAATTCCATGAAAATCCACACGATGACCTCACAGAATTCGTTATGAATCCGGAATTATTTACCACATCAGCGCTTGACAGACAGCATTGAATGCTGTGTAATGATCATGGGTCAAGTCACCCCTCTGTATGAGTCCTGGTTGCCATTAGTAGAGGTGGTCTAGACTCACAGTAGAACAGTAGTGGCACCATTGTACAGGGCCAACACAGCAGCAGGTTAACAAAAACATACTGAAATAACAAAAGCATACTAGTAGACAGCTTAAACAGAATAGTGATAACACAAATACAAGAAATCAGTTAAATAAACGTATTGGGGTCAAGGTGAAAAACAGGACAAGTTAGAAGCATTTGATCCAGAGGGTATACAACTAGGGAAAACAAGAGTCCACAATAATCAGGTCCACAGCAGAGAGCCCAGCATGGATAAGAGAACATATAGCAGAAGGGCCAAAGATTACCAGATAAACAATCACACTGCTGAGGCACCTGAGCAACAGGAAAGCCGATATAAATAGTTCCTGGGTATAAATCAGCTGCGGATGATAATGAGGTAGAAGCTGGCAAGCAATGCAAAGTCAGAGACACCTGCTGGTGACATCTGGTAGTTCCTTCCTGGAGAACAAAACTGCAAAAAGTGGCAGGTAGAAACATTGAAATGCAGATTCCTAACATCCAGAAGGCCACCCATTATAGCTAGAGATGCTCAGGCTCAGTTCCCTGAGAACCGAACACACCCGAACTTAGCAGATATGAGTACCGAGCCGAGCCAGCTAGCTACTTTCGTGCGCCCTCAGAATTGAAAACGAGGCAAAACGTCATCATTACGTCATCAGATCTCAAGAGTTTTGGATTCTATAAATACCGCCCCCCATTGGCGATCCAGCGCCATTTCACAGAGGGACACAGAAGGGATAGCACAGTTCTTGCCAGTCTCTAGTGCAGTTGGGCAGCGTCATAGGTAGAAAAGAAAGAGGAGGGGTAGCAGTGTTCTTCAAAGTCTACAGTGACATTCAGAAGAGCTCCATTGCTCCTTTGCTAATTGTCATTGCTGAAATACAAATAATAGGGCTGGCAGTCTTGGTCTAAATCTGCAGTCACATTGTACTGTGTTATATAGCTCACACACAAACAGGAGAGCTCCATTGCTAATTGTCATTGCTGAAATAGAAATAATAAGGTTGGCAGTGTTCTTCAAACTCTGCAGTTACATTATACTGTGCCATAGCTCACCCAGAAATAGAAGAGGTGACAGTGTTTAGTGCTGAAACAGAAATTCAAATATAATAAGGCTGGCAGTGTTATTAAAAGTCTCCAGTCACATTTTACTGTGCCATAGCTCATACAGAAACAGGAGGGGTGGCAGTGTCCTTGTTACTCTCCAGTCACATTGTTCTTGTCACTCTCCAGTCTCAGTCATGATGATTCTAATCCCTCTACCTCATGTGCTAAAGCCTATGTTCAAGTGCATAGTGGTTTAAGTCAGTGCAACCAAAATGTAACTAAAAAGCGTGTACCTTTTTAAAGAGAAAAACACATCTCTAATAAAGGTGAAAGTTTACTGTAGAAAAACATAAAATTGCCAACATGCCAATCTACCCAAAATATTACCAAGGATACCAGCATCAGCTAGCTCCCTTCTCTCAGCACCTGCAATCTGCACTGTCATCATATTCACCCTCATCAGTGTGTACATCATCCTCAAACAATATTAATTCATCCCTGCTGGAATCCACCATCACATAAGTCTGTGTACTTTGATGTAATTGCCGGTAATGGCCTTTCTCATGGAATTTGTAGATCATATTACGGAAGAGCTGTCATGATTTTTGGGCAATTCTTTTAGACCAGACCAAATGTGAAAATGTGCAGACTCATCTGCATCAACACTGGGTGTCTTGGGAAAGCTAATTTTTCTCCTAGCAGCAATTTCCAGAGAAACTGAAGGAGGAGACGTCATTGTGTCATGTACCACTTGAGCTGTCAGCTTGCTGCCCATGAGCTCATTGCATCTCTTGAGATCTTGGTCAGTTGGAAAGAAAGAGAAGACATAGTTCTTAAACCCAGGATCAAGCACAGTTGCCAAAATGTAATGATCTGATTTCAAGATGTTGATAACTCTTGGATCCTGGCGAAGCGAACAAAGTACTTAATCTACAAGTCCAACATAATTAGCGGAATTGCATTGTTTCATTTCCTCCTTCAATTTATCTTGCTGCTTTTCAAAAAGTCTAATTAGGGGAATCACTTGACTTAGGTTAACAGTATCTGCACTCTCTTCACAGGTGACTACTTTGAGTGGTTTCAGCACCTTGCACAACACGGAAAGTATTCTCCACGGCGCTGGACTAAAGTACATTCCCCCTAAATTCTATTCTTCTTGCAGCTGCTGCATTCTCCTACATGCTGTTACAGAATGCCGAAAATTACCCTAAATATTTTGGGACATCGACAGCATCTCCTGCAAGTCATTGTCATTTTTTAAAAAGTTCTGTACCACCAAGTAGATTGTGTGAGCAAAACAGTGAAGGTAATGGAATTCCCCCCGCTGTAATGCTCTAACAATATTGGTGGCGTTATCAGAAATCACATATTCTCAGGAGAGTCCAAGCAGGATAAGCCATGTTGCAATCACATCCCTTAGTTTTTCAAACAGGTTGTCAGCAGTATTACCTCTGACACGCGCTTTGTCTTGTCTCAGATAACCACCTCTCACTCCCGCCTTCAAGACTTCTCCACTTATGGATTTCCCTACCACGCTAAATCAGACTTTCCCACAGCCTTCAAATCTTTAGGTGCTCTTTGAAAACCCATCTCTTTTTTTAGAGGTGACCTTATCCTCGATAACACTATTTACACTAATGCACCATCACAACTATCAGCTGTGCCCTCTTCCCTTTAGAATGTAAGCTCTCTAATGAGCAGGGTCCTCCATAACGTTTATTTTCATGTCTCCATTCATTTTGTCTGCCTTTTCTGTTCTTGTTTTACGTATGTCCTGTTTTATGTATGACCTTGTCTTACCTAATGTAAGACATTGTCTTACCTGTGGACCACTACGGTGCCTTGCAAATCTACGATAATAATAATAATAATAATAACTAATATGCCTCTTAGTGAAGCAGATGATACACAGAGTAACCTGCCTCTGAAAAATGTGATGTTCTTGGGTACATGCCGCTGCTGTCCCTGCTGGTGAAGGCGAATCACCAACCCAGTGGGCTGTCACAATCATATCATCTTTAGTATGCCCAATTGCATCTTACACCCCTTTTCTTTTCTGCCACTGCTGTGTGCCAATGTTTCCTAGATGTGCTAGGAGCTGCTGTGTGTTTGTGTCATTGCTCTGTCGCTTAGCATGCAGCCAGGTTTCTACAGTCTTTGTCTGAAAGTGTATGAAAATAATATTGTGACCTGTGAGGTGATCAAAATTGACTGCAATTGATTTGAAATTAGTGTTATTGAGGTTAATAATAATGTAGGGAACAAAATGCAAAATTATGTGATTTTAGAAAAAATAAAAAAAAAAATTTTAGAAAAAAAAAATAGGGATCCAAAACCAAAACTTGCAAGGGCGGTTTTGCCAAAACCAAAATCAAATCACAAAGTTAATCCAGATCCAAAATCAAAATACAGGGGTCAGTGAACATCTCTAATTATAGCTTAGTACCGTATATACCCGTGTATAAGCCGAGTTTTTCAGCACATTTTTGTATGCTGAAAAAGGCCCCCTCGGCTTATACACGGGTGAACTTACCTGGTGTCCGGTCCCTCAGTTGTTAAGTTCCGCAGTGGAACGGTGCGTTCCACTGACAGGAAGTTTTGCATTTGGAACGCAAACTTGCGTTCCAAATGCCGAACTTCCTGTTGGTGGAACGCACATGCGTTCCACTGCGGGGGAAGAAAATCTATGCATAAGCATCTATGTAGGTACCAGCGACATTGAACACAACATGAAACATCCCAAGCGATAAAAGAAAAGAAAATGATTTTATACCCAACCTTACTGGAGACGTTATTACTTATCTGTAGGTGTATGGAGAGTGGTAAGATATAAAGAGAGCACTGTAGGCGGAGGGAGAGAGAGAGGGGGGGGGAGGGGGGGTGATGGGGGACGGACGGACATTCTTCCGCAGTCCACCAACAGGAAGTAAGGCATTTGGAACGCAAGTTTGCGTTCCAAATGCCGAACTTCCTGTTGGTGGAACGCACATGCGTTCCACTGCGGGGGAAGGAAAAGGCTGTAGCCAGAACTCTTTAAACTCGGCTGTGGAGCTTTGACGACAAGCGGTAAGGAAGCTGCTCTTAGATTGTGCTTAGAAACGTTGAAATGACAAATTAGATCCTACTTGTGACACGCTAATCTGATCACTAGCCTCATCACATCACATCTCATAACAGAACTCGTCAGCCTTTTGGAGGGGGGATCCTACACAGGAAACACTACAGAGAGTGTATGGGATTTCTTTTCCTGATGCTAAACAGTTGAGTGCAAAATATTTTCTAATAGTGGCTGCAAACGTGTGAGAGTGACCCTGGAACTCAAGTCCTGACAACTGACAACCCCACCAAACTGCAAGTAATAGATTTGCAAATTTCACAACTTACACACTTAATAATTTATTTGTATTTTATGTGTATACATATTCTTATTTTCCACAACAATGTACATAGGGGGTGAAAGCATACATCAAAATGACAAAATAGCATTAAACTGAAAAACACACATGATATAAAAATGCATATACAGATGTAAATTAAAAGCATTTCCCACCCTAGGCTTATACTCGAGTCAATAAGTTTTACCAGTTTTTTGTGGTAAAATTAGGTACCTCGGCTTATATTCAAGTCGACTTATACTCGAGTATATACGGTATGTAATCAACTTCATAAACAGCTAAAGGAGAACTCTACTAAAGAAACCTTCATCTGCTAGCGATCAGTGGACCCCCAGACTTTCCTCATTATTGCAATTGATCAGGTATTATCTTCATTCCTCACTAGCATTGATCATGGTTTGAATTGTTCCCTAAATCTCAAGATCTCCATAGGTTCACAAAATGTGGGGATCCCAGGGGAGGGACCCTAACATGACTATTGCAAAGACTAGAGGTCAATAAAGAACATTTTCAGCTGTTCTAGTGCTTTAATATCTTATGGATATCATTAACACCTTAAAGACACATGAGTCAATATCGTAACATAGATCATGCTGATAATGAGGTAAAATCAATATGTTTAAACAATATGCATTCAAACAGTACTTAGTGATGTCATCACGTATAAATAGGTCTTAATGATGTCATGACTTCAGTATTGATTATATAGCGCCACTAATTCCGCAGTACTGTACAGAGAACTCACTCACATCAGTCCCTGCCACATTTATAAGTAATAGATTTGAAATCTGAGCTTACATTCTAAACTTCCTAACATACACAGACCGAGAGAGACTAAGGTTAATTTTATAGCAGCCAATTAACCTACTAGTATGTTTCTGGAGTGTGGGAGGAAACCGGAGCACCCGGAGGAAACCCAGGCAAACAGGGGGAGAACATACAAACTTCACACAGATAAGACCGTGGTTGGGAATTGAACTCATGACCTCAGTGCTGTGAGGCAGAAGTGCTAACTGCAAATTATGATTAAATAACAATAAATTACCCAAAGTATAAAAGTACTTTTTTATATGTTTAAAAATTTTTTGTAGTTTGAACTATTAATGCAAGGTTTGTTAATTGAGTCACCAAAAATTGAACAATTGTTCTGCTATTTCAAATTGCGTCAAAAATCAAACTGTGGAAGATGTGTTTTCCTTTGTACTGACAAAACTTTCTTAAATACCGGCGCTTATGACCTTTCTTTGAAGGCTTGTAGCAAGATGCAAATATATTATTATTATTATTATTATTAATTTGTAAGTGTGCAACACTGGACAGTGGGGAGAACAAGACAAACATAAGATAGAGGCATAAAAGGCAGTCAAAATAAACACAGACATGAAAACTAAGGGTAGTGGGCGTCCTGCCGACAAGAGAGCTTACAGTCTAATTGTAAGAGGTCTGGAGTAGAGATTAGGACAGATTTGAGGGTGTATTAATGTGGGTAGTATAGTTGGGAGCAGGGTAAGATCTAATACAGAGATGGGTTTTCATAGATTGTTTAAAGATTTGAAAGCTGTGGGAGAGTCTGATCAGAGGTGATAACGAATTCCATAAGTGGTAGCGAGAAGTCCTTTAAACAGGAGTGAAAGGTGGTTACTTGAAATGAGGCAGTCACAAGCCAGAGGTAGATCTTAGATGGTTAGAGGTCATCATTCCCTTGTATAGTGGGGTTTAAGCCCTGCAATACAATTATAGCAATGCGGGGTCTTTGAAGACGATTCATTAAGGAGAGTAAGGCAAAAAAATGAGTACGTTTTCTCCTGGACAAAACCATGTTACAATACAAGGGGTGCATATTAGTTTATTATTTTGGACATAAGTTACAAACTGGCTGTTTTTCATGTAGCACACAAATACTTGATGACTTTATTTTTACACTGAAATTTAAAGTTGATCTAGGACATGTCCTACACCAACTATAAATCTGTCACCACATTTAAAATGTACCTCCCCCTTCAATGTAACATGGTTTTGCCAAGGTGCAAAGTTACTCATTTTTTTTTTTTGCTTTACTTTCCTTAATTACTCAGGCCCAATGTTTCCAGAAGTGAGCAATGAAATACTTTCAGTAATAAATATCCATGTTTTGCCAGACAATATTTTACAGAACATTTATAAGTAATACATTTGAAAATTAGCCATTTCATATGGTATGTAAATTGGATGATCAGCTAGCTTCTAATGTATTAATATGCAAACTTCCCTCCAAAAAATGGGAAACTGTGAATAATGTATTCTATATTAGGCAATGAAATCTCGTAGCATATTTATAACATACAAGTAAATAAAAAAAATAAAAATAAATTCTACATTTTATGTTGTCATGACTCTTTGTTTGTAAAAAAAAAAAATAATTAATCTTTATTAAAACAAAATCTTGTGCACCATTTGCAAAGTTTGCTCTGAAACACAGTCTGTAATTGTAAAAGCATTTTGAAAATTAAAATGCTTACAAAAATGTACCAATCCATTACCACTGAGGTGTTAAAGTAATGTATTTCATTATATTTCTGACTGCTTGATACATCAAAAGATAATTTGCCGTGTAATTTCACGAACAGCTGAAATTTTTGCCATACCATAGGTTTTGCTTATAATACCATCAATATATCAAGAGTAAATAAAATGTTTAGCGGTAAGCACATTAATTATTGCTTTCATCTAGTGGTGTTTAAAACTAAGAAATAATTAAATGCACTTTAATAAGATATTGTTCTGTGAAGGCAGGATCATTTATGAATCGCTAGAGGTGCACAGAGCGGCCGCTCCCTTGAGAGACAGAATTTATGCTGAACACCCCGCTGATTGTTCAGAAGGTAAAGAAGCAATAGCGGCATGTACAGAGGTTTAATTTAAAGTGTGTTTCTCACTAGGCTGCTCACAACACTTAATTAAACTCCGCTGTTTTGGCAATGACAAATGCTACAGTGCAGTAAGAACAGAGTAGCACTGACTGAGGAGGTTTTTGTAATTTCTTTCATGTGCCTGGGCACCCTGACTCAAGTCAGAGAGAAAAAAAATAAGAAAGATAAAATGAGAAAGATTTATTTAGTACATTTAAGAAAAATTGTTAGCGTAAAGTATACATTGTAAAGTGCATGAAATGGGGGCTTGTTTAACAGAGCTTTGGGACTAGCAGATTTTTTTTTGCCAAGCTCTTGTATGTGACTGGCCATAGGCAGAGAGTTAGAAGATGAATTTCAATACTATGGCAATTATAATGCTGAAGGGTGCCAAATTAGGAGAGTATGCAGCAACATGATAGAAATGGCAACTAGGGCCTTATTAGTTACTGCGGCCTTAATAGGACATGTATAACATTACTAACAAAGGGTGAGGTTGATAGCTCAGAGAATCCACACTGAGTGGGTATTGACTCACCTTTTGAATATCTGATGGGCATCAAGGGGTAAATGTATCAAGCTGCAAGTTTCCGGCGGGTTTGAAAAGTGGAGTTTTTGCCTATAGCAACCAATCAGATTGTAGTTATCGTTTATTTAGTACATTCTACAAAATGATAGTGAGAATCTGATTGGTTGCTATAGGCAACATCTCCACTTTTTAAACCCACGGGAAACTCGCAGCTTGATACATTTACCCCCAGATTACAGTCTCAACCCTAAAAGATTACTATTGGATGATATAGCTATGTTAAGGTAAAATCTTGAGTTCTACTTATCTGGAGGGCCATATATCTGGGTAGGGATGTTCAAATCTGCAGTGCTATCTTCTTATTCGGGGTGTGATGTTCTTATCTGGGTTGTGATGTTCTTATCTGGAGAGCGATGTTCTTATCTACAGTGCAATGATCGTATCTGGAGTGCTATGTTCTTATCTGGGGTGTGATGTTCTTATCTGGGGTGTGATGTTCTTATCTGGAGAGAGATGTTCATATCTGCAGTGCAATGATCTTATCTGGGTGTGATGTTCTTATCTGGGATGTGATGTTCTTATCTGGGGTGTGATGTTCTTATCTGGGGTGTGATGTTCTTATCTGGAGAGAGATGTTCATATCTGCAGTGCAATGATCTTATCTGGGTGTGATGTTCTTATCTGGGGTGTGATGTTCTTATCTGGGGTGTGATGTTCTTATCTGGGGTGTGATGTTCTTATCTGGAGAGAGATGTTCATATCTGCAGTGCAATGATCTTATCTGGGTGTGATGTTCTTATCTGGGGTGTGATGTTCTTATCTGGGGTGTGATGTTCTTTTCTAGGGTGCGATGTTCTTATCTGGGGTGTGATGTTCTTATCTGGGGTGTGATGTTCTTTTCTAGGGTGCGATGTTCTTATCTGCAGTGCTATGTTCTTATCTGGGGTGTGATGTTCTTATCTGGTTGTGCGATGTTCTTTTCTGGAGTACAATGTTCTTATCTGGGTTGCTATGTTCTTATCTGGGGTGTGATGTTCTTATCTGGTTGTGCGATGTTCTTTTCTGAAGTGCAATGTTTTTATCTGGAGTGCGATGTTCTTATCTGGGGATCAATGTTGTTATCTGGGGTGCAATGTTGTTATCACGGGAGATGTTCTTCTCTGGAATGCAATGTTCTTCTCTGGAGTGCCATGTTCTTATCTTGGGTAGTGATGTTTTTATCTGGGGAGGGAGTGATGGTCTTATCTGGGGAGCAGTTTAAAAATTTGTTATCTAGAAATATGTTTTCTAGAACAGAACTCCATAATATAACTGTCATCACTAAGCCAGTAATGATTACTTGTGTTACCTACAGATAAGTACAAGAAAATAAAACGCAATAAAACTCAGTTTTACTGTACTCATCCAGACTTGCGCTTAGGAGGTGTATCCAGTTGCCCGGAAACCCCTCCCCTTCCATGACCCGAAACTAAGCTCTTTGTTTAGGACAGGGGTCGGCAACCCCTGGCACACGTGCCAGACAGACCAGTTTTGTCTGGCACGCCGGTGCTCGGCAGCTGCCTCACTAAAGTAGTCGAAGATGATTGAAACGGACACTACAAATTTAAGTGGTGAATAGGGTATATCACTGTATTGGTAGAGCTGATTGGGGGCATGGTTGTGCAGGTTGGGGGTTGGTATGGGTGGATTAGGGAGGGCATCAGTAGATTAATGGCATGGCCTAGAGTTAAAAAAAATTACTCTGAAATGTTGGGATATATGATAATATATCTAAAATTACTGTAGTATCTATACTTAAATAAAGATGTCAATCTTTCTCTCTTTCACCCCTGTCCAGCAGGTTGTAAGTTGTTGTGTAATGGGCAGGAGGTCATTCTCCAACTGAACAGTCAGAGAGTGAATGACAGGATTGCTCTGCAGAAATACATTATGTGAATTAGTAAATTCATGCACAGGAGGAGGATCAGTTACAGCGGCTCAACAGACTGCAATATTAGCTTTCTGACCTACATCAGATCCCATCAGGACACATATTAAAATAAGGAAGGTGCCTACAAATGTCTGTAATGGAGTGGGGAGGCTCTCTTGTATAAAAGTTTACTTTTAAACAGAGCTAGTTGAAAGTTAATCCTGAGCTAAACTTATTAAAGGACATTTGAGACCCCTTTAAACAATTATTCACATCAGTGTGCAGATTATATGATATGGATTATCCATGGGCTGACCTCATAAACACAGCACACTGAAAATCGAGCAGGCAAGGGAATCATTTATTCCTAAGCGAGTACACCTCCTTTGTTCACAGTGTGAACAGGATTGGTGTGCTGGCATAGGAATCAATGATTCTGATGCCTGCTTTATTTTCAGGCTGCTGCATATGATCAAGGAGATCAGACTGCGGACCGCTGGTATGTGAATGGCCCTTAATGTAAGATTATTAGTGGAAACCACAATGTTAGATTCTCACAATACTGTACTTATAAATCTCCAGTGAAAAAACAATGGAGAACAGGGTAGCAGGGAACCTCATGCCCAGCGTCCTGTCAATTAAAAAAATAATAATATTTTATAGAATCTTATGTGCATGGTACGGGTGCATGGTAGACGTGACTGCAATGAATTTACAAAGTTGACTTGAGTCATTTGAAAACGTTGTAATGTCTCTAGAGGACGATCCAATATCTGTTTTTAAGTCTATTAGGTCCTACTAGTTTACATTTTATTTAATTTGTGTGTTCTCTACTCGGATGGTCACTGTCTCAGGATAAATGCAGTGCTACCATCTGTTACTCTGTTATGATAGGTAGATCCTTATCAATTATGTCATACCTTTGCTACAACAAATCGCACTGGTGTTTGATGAAATAAAAATGTTATTTAGGTTTGTTAAACAAATATCCCCAGTATATCCACATTTGTTAAAGGAGTAAGTGGATCATACTTGACCAAGTTTTGGATCTACTAGAGGGGAGGTCCAAGAGGCAAATGTGGGGTGCGTGACAACGTGATTTGAGTCATCACTGCGCTGGTCCACTATGTGCAAGGACTCGATGTCTGCATCAAATGTCATGATTAAGGCCTCACCTCCCCCAACCAGGAAGGTGGCCAACACTCCCGGGAGTCCAGGAGACCTTCCTGAAATTCGTGAGTCTCCTGGATATTCCGGGAAAGTAGGCCAGTATGACATGGATAGTTTGCACCATAGCTGGTATGCAGTGCCGTAACTAGACATTTTAGTGTCCTGGGCGAGACAGGACACCGGCGCCCCCCATCTAAGTGGGAGTGACATTTGCCAAGTGGGTGTGGCCAACCTAATTTGGGGGTGTGGCTAGCACTTTACTGAAATAATTATGTTACACATATTTACAAGTGCATGATAGAGATATATATATATATATATATATATATATATATATATATATATATATATATATATATATATATATATATATATATATACACACACACACAGTGGTGCGATTCAAATAAATTAACAACCGTTTCTCTGCCCTACTGACCATTTAATGACCAGGAGGTTAAGGGGGATACAACGCAATACAGTGCTTGCAGAAGTGGACAGTATTTTCCCAAGGAGCAAACAAATGGAATTTGCACCACTTGTATCACAACATCATGTGTCCAGGTGTACATCTGCACCCCTTAGATGGATTTACCCCTAATTTTAAATTTGGCCCAATGTGTTTTAATGATGTGATCTGATAATTGGCGACAAATACTTTTACACCTCTATTGTCCTGTGTGTCTACTCTGTGTGTTCTACATATACAATTCCTGCTAAATATTTAACTCATTCTGCATCTGGCCTTAAATGTTCCCAGTCCTACCCTAGATACACCACACAGCAGAATAATCTGACTGTCATGATCCTAGCTCTATTCATAGAATATAAAGTCTGCAAAATATGAATTTACAAATATATTTCAAAATGACAAATGGAAAAGATTACTCTCTAAAACTTCACACTTCTGCGGAATGGCGAAACGGCCTGTTTTGCCTGGAAGTTTTACACAGATCAAGTTGGTGAGAAATTTCCACACAATTTTGTTCATCTCTGTCAACTCTACAGTGGGCACATTTACCTAGATGTAGTGGTGTGCCATGAATATGTTACTTTAACAGTGTTATGTGTAGGGCTTTCACCGAACTGAATACCCCAGAATGCCGTGACAAATATCATTTGGAGTCAATAATATAATGAGGCTATATAAAGGCTATAAAAGTAACAAACCTAGTTATGTGTTATAACATTTACTACACAATCCTGGAAATTTACAAAAAAAATAGGAATACAAACATCACAGTCAATGTAGTGACATGTAAAATGGCATTAAATAAACGAAGGACACAGTGACTGCACAGTAAGGTGGTCTACACAGAATATGGACCTCTGCTGATGCCCCCAATTTATTATCCATAAATCAGACTTTTCTTCTTTATGCAAGAACCACAGTAGACATGTGACATCGGATCTGTCTTCAGGTTATTGGAACTGACACTCTGACACAGCATCTTCTGCTAGTAGCCACACAAACATAAATGTTAGCATCTATGTAGGTACCAGCGACATTGAACACAACATGAAACATCCCAAGCGATAAAAGAAAAGAAAATGATTTTATACCCAACCTTACTGGAGACGTTATTACTTATCTGTAGGTGTATGGAGAGTGGTAAGATATAAAGAGAGCACTGTAGGCGGAGGGAGAGAGAGAGGGGGGGGGGAGGGGGGGTGATGGGGGACGGACGGACATTCTTCCGCAGTCCACCAACAGGAAGTAAGGCATTTGGAACGCAAGTTTGCGTTCCAAATGCCGAACTTCCTGTCAGTGGAACGCATATGCGTTCCACTGCAGGAGAACGTCTCTCCCCCTCTCTCTCTCCCTTCGCCTACAGTGCTCTCTTTATATCTTACCACTCTCATTCTGCATCTGGCCTTATCTGGTATATCTACAGACTACAGTAAATATCTAGATATAGAGCCTGGTAGCGGATGGCTGCCGCGCCCCTTTGGGCTCTGCGCCCTGGGCGACGGCACCGCCCGCACCACCCTAGTTACGGCTCTGCTGGTATGTAATGTACACCAAGCAGTGGCAAAACTACCATTGGTGAGGCAAATGCTGTGCACCGGGGGCCCATGCAGATGACTGTTCCTCCCCGCCTCCCTGCACCGGGGCCCATGGAGATAACTGTGCCTCCCGCCTCCCTGCTCCGGGGCCCACAGCTCGCTAGCTCCGCCTCTGACACCAAGTCTGCCAATAGCTCATAGGCAGTAATGCTAAATCTGGGCAATTGTTTCAGATTTAACCCACACGCTGCACTGTGTCACTCTGCAACAAATGCTGCTCTATTTGCACATTGATAATAGGTGACAAATCTCCGGTGTAGGTAGAATGAGCATGTCTTGGAAGTTACTGGCTTATCAGTAAGAGAAAAACAGAGGGAAGGTTCATTGCCATTTTAAGGACATTGTACAGTGTTTGGTGTGAAGCTGACCTTTATAAGAGTCTACATGATGTGGCTAAACTGACTTGAAGCGCTTTGTACAAGCTTCCGTATGTGACTGAAATCTTTATTTGGATTCAGACAGCATACATTGTTTCTTGTACAAGTATATCATAATATATATATATATATTTCAGTTTCGGAAAGGCACTAGATTACCTTCACATAGCACTCACCAATCGGAGGCCTTATTAAAGTTATCAGACCAGAGACATTGGAACTGACACTCTGACACAGCATCTTCTGCTAGTAGCCACACAAACATAAATGTTAGCATCTTTGTAGGTACCAGCGACATTGAACACAACATGAAACATCCCAAGCAATAAAAGAAAAGAAAATGATTTTATACCCAACCTTACTGGAGACGCAATTAATGGCGCTTTACTGTGACTATTGTGGAACTGCAAGTCCCAGGATGCCCTGTCACTAAGAAGCCAGTAAAAAAGCAACAATAAATGAGCACAAAAATGTGCTCATTAAAAACAATATTATTATACCGTTTTCCAACACAAAAGCTGTACAACTGCCACATGTTGCAAATAACAGATAGGTGGACGGAATGAGAGAGTAGCAAGAGGGGTTTATAGATGTGATGTAGATAGATTTATATCAGCGCCACTCTATGTTAATTTAAGTATAGGCAGCCACAGACTGAACACTACCACTATGATAAAGTACACATGGATTGTTATGTAATTCATTAAAACCCACAATCATATATAGCATTATTTAATAGATGTATTACACAGATATGTACTATTTATTATATGAAGGGGATAAGTTCATTTATTCAAAACAGAATGTGTTAGATTGTGATACACCACCGTTATAATGACTATTTCGTTTTTTTAGAACAGTATACATCATAAATTATATAATGAATAATATACCTCTTCGTGTATACAAAATAAAGACAGAACTGTTGTTTCCTGTAGACACATAAATAACACATGAATAAACATAACATATATAGAAAATAGTACATCTATAAAGCAATTTAGCTATAAACTTATAAAAGCACAACAGGATGCAAGAGGAAGCAAAAGGATTAAGCACTTCTCTAATACGGATATTTGCTGCTGAACTCACAGAGACCGGGTGGATTATTAATATCACGTATTGTTTTCACATTAATAATCTTGTAGTTGCAGTTTATAGTCCGTTGCGACGATTTTATCACCCATATTGAATATTCTGGATTAAAGTCCTTTTATTGAAATAATAATATTTTTTTATTTATTATTTCTTTAAGCAGACAAGTGGCTAATCCCTTTGCTCCTCTGCCTCCCACTGTGCTTTTATGTGGCTATAGATAAATTGTTTTATAGATATACTGTCTTCAATGTATGTTTTATTTATTAATGTGCTATTTATGCTATACATGATGCAATAGACCGTTTTCTCTTTATTTTCTATATATGAAGAGGCATATTATAATATAATGTGTTTATATATATATATATATATATATATAATATCATATCTATGACGACATATGGGGCCATGTGTAACACATTCTCTTTTGAATAAATTAACTCACTCCCTCCTATAATAAATATATTTTTTATTAGAAACATATTAAATCATTTCATGATCATTGCCTTTTTTTTAAAAAAAAAAATCCATACTAATCCGTTGAAGAAGGTTTTAAACATTATAGCTTACAATAACCTTTAAAAATACTGTATATATAAACAGTTCAGGAGCTTACTAAAATTGAAAATATTTCAGATAAATTTGTGATTGTGATACTACTTATATGCAACAGACTTCCTGACAGTGATCTCACAGAGGACGGTACTAAGCTGCAATTGTAGCGCCTGCAGCGAATGACAGAGTCATGCAAACTTCTCTCCTTCGTCACGATTGGTCCACCTACCGACCGTACCGACTGCTCAGCAGTGCTCCTCTCACCGCCTTCAGTCTAGGGGAAAGACCACAACAAATTACTGAAGTGCAAAAATGCAGAAGAAGGAAGAGGGCATACGAGGCGACAGCCAGAAGTAGAGAACCTACACACTACTCCAATCACTGACACTTTGATGTGGACTGAGCCTGGGCGTGGGCTATGGATATTCGGGACAGGGAAGTATCCCAAAACGAATAACCCACTCACCGCTGTACTGGTGAGGACCCCACCAAGAGGACGATGAAACCGAACAATGATACTTACTGGGTTATTGCTGTCTCCTACTCCTAGGATTGGTGCCTGTGAAAAATGGTGTGACACAAATCAGCCCACCCACAATGCTGTCTTTGGGGTTACTATGTACCTCCCACAGGTCTAAGAATGCAGGCCGACCTCCTAACTGTGCCAACAGGCTGCTCCTGTGCTTTACTTAGCTACAGACCATTCCTGAAATGTAACTGGTACACACAGGCTACTCCTGAAATGAATTGGGTCCACAGGCTAATCCTGAAGTTGACATGTGCCCAAAGACAAAAATAAATTAATCTCCAAAACCTAAATGCCCCAGACCTTATGCCCATGGGCTTAGTGCCCGAAAGTTGGCAAGGGCCTTGTGCCCAAAGTGTACAGAAAGACAGAATGCAGACATGGGCATGGAAGATGGCTTTAGCTGGCTGCAAAGGTGAACAGTGATAGCGCTTTGCCATTCCCCTGCTGCTTCTTCTAGATGGAGTCTTCAGCAGTGTTCTTGCTTGATTCCACAGCTCTCTGGCTCTGCATGGCTGTCAGCGTCTTCTTTTTTTCCCCACTGGCTTCTATCCAACATCTTCTCTGTTGACCCCGCTGGCTTCTTTCTTCTATCCTACGTCTTCTAGTCTTCTCACGACATCTTCATTCTTGATTGCGATGTCTTCTCTCCGGGGCTCCTCTCAGGTAGGCCTATGCAGGCGAACTGAATCCACACTGCACGGGACAGCTATATAGCAGACGGCACATCACCATATGGAGCAGGAATGTAGCAAGCACCAATAACTCAAATAGCCAGAGGTGAGCCCTGATTGGCTCGCCGTCCTGGCCACTGATCATTTTGTTCCCAATTTGCTTTCACCAGTGCCGGGGGTCCCTAGTAGAAAGAAGAACTTACCCGCCCTAGATCGCTGGTCGGGTGAGTGTATTCTTTTCTTCGCCCTTTTCATGGGCTCCAGGGGGGGTGTGGGGGGCACCTGCTCTCACAACAATGCAATGGCTAAAGATGCTGAATAGCTGAACATGTATCCAAGTTCGCCACACTCATGGGTGATCAAATTGTACAGATCTGATCAATTGCAGATCAGGCCAACTGAATTCCATAAGGCTCAATAAATGGATTTCAACCTTTCTTGGCCATCTTTAGTGGTCAGTGAAGTGCCACACATTCAGTGATTTCAGGCCTCTTGTTTACTAAATTGGCAACAACAAAATTGCCATTTGTGAAGTCACTTTTACATCTCACGTTTTTCAATCTATGGGAACTTTGACACATTTATATTCATGTTATTAGTAACTCATTTATGTACAGCAACTTTTCTTTTAGATTCAGACACAACACAACATGATCGTCAAATCTGAAGGAAATTAAAGAAGAAAAGCCAATGTGTTGAGAAGAGATGCTTGGACTGTCAGTGTTTGGATTCTCAAACTGGTTTAATTAATATATTGTAAAATTAAAAATTCACTTGAATTTCTCATATTTTGAACCAGTAAAACACGGAGAAAGTCAAACAGGTTGGAGCACGTGCGAGACGGTTTGCCAGTTCACATACACGCAAATCGGTTCATGTGCATTCAAGTTAAACTTTAAATATTATATGGCGAAACTTGAACGTGAACTATAAGATTCAATCACATTGTGTTCGCACACATGTTCACAGTTCATTTTTTTTTAAAATGTTACAATCCCTTTTTATTTATTAAAAATATTATTTAAATAGTGTTTCAACAAAACGTTTAAAACAACAATTTTTAAAGCAAACGGCTAACCTGGAACACAAATGGTGACCTTGTACTGTGAGTTACCAATTTCAACCCCACAAACATGTTCAGGGACCTCGAACTAGTAAAATAGTTCAAATATTTCGAGCATTTGATGCAAGTCGTCTTCTAACAGTTTAGTAAGTGCTTTATTTCCACCAGAAGACATTTAAAAAAAAAAAAAATTAAAAACAATTTCAAAATGAGCTTATTGCTACATTCAATTTATTTAAAAAATGGGTGAAGTTTTCATGTAAGGGACAATGAATTTAAAACAGAACAACAAATAATAATTTTTGCTTTTTTAAGCTATTAAACGCTATAAAGACACACATGATAGAAAAATAGTTGTATTTACATACTTGCTTCAAAGTACATTGAGTATAATAAATGATATATTTAAGTGGCAACTACAGTCAAGCTGCATTCATGGAGTGTGTTTAGACACTATTGACATTATCAGTGATGTCGGTGATTGTGGATGCAGCTGGAATTCATCATTAACATATTGCGCGACGTCTGTCGGAGTGCTCTCAGATGGTCACAGCTGGAGTGGTTATTTGCATTTGATGTTTATAACCTCTAGTAATTGTCCTGTTTTTTTAAGCAGTCAAGAAATCAAAAAAGGTTGGCATTAAGAGAACTAGAAAAGGTGGATAAGCGTAGCATGCTAATCCATTAATGATAACTCCTCTTGTACATAAATCTCAATACCCATTATTAAAATATTGGAAAAAGCAAGCCTTTCTGGAATGAAATTGGATTTTTTTTTCCCCTTCTTTATGACATCGTCAAGTAGTATGGATTCTATAAATTAAATAAGATTTACAATGGTGCTTTACATCATAATTGTTGTGACACAGCATATATTATAAAGCATACTGTTTAATGCAAACACTATATTTGCTCTATTTATATGTAATATTCTAATTTCATTGTTTTATTGCTGTCATGTTGGCGCAAAAATATTATAATTTAGAATGCATAACTTTTTTTTATTTTTTTACTGCTTTCAGAATTATATTATATACGTTATCTGTGCTGTTGTCTTGTCTAGTCTTCGGTGCCCTTGGAACCTTATATGGAAAAATGCTGATTTATATCTTCTCTATAAATATCTTTATTGCTAAGAAAAGAAGCCCTTTTTTAGTCTGTTTAAGTAAATAGTTAAAGGCCATCAATCACGATAATGTAAAATAAATCATGATCACCTTCAAATAACGTTTTTCACTATCTCAGAATGGTCTGCAATCCAAAAAATACATAAATAAATGAGAATCACTGTGCGCTTATTACAGCATATTCATGTAATTGCTAGTCATATTGTATGGACCTCATTGACAGACCAGTCTGTCAGATACATACCCCATTGCACAGACCACACACTTAAATAAATCTATTATCAACACCAATAGGAAATATAATTGAACATTGTAATTTATTGACTCTGAGAGATGCAATTAATGCACTCAGTAGGGCAACTCAGTAGTGTTACTTGACAGTTTAACAGTCATTCAGGAGGTTTCACCATAAGACACCAGTCGGTATATTTATTAAACTGCGGGTTTGAAAAAGTGGAGATTCTAGCTGTCATTTATTTAGTGCATTCTATAAAATGATAACTAGAATCTGATTGGTTGCTATGGGCAACATCTCCACTTTTTCAAACCCTCAGAAAATATACCCCCAGGATTCAAGAGGTCATAACCTTTGGCAAGACAAGGGACCTGATTCAGGAAGGCACACATACTGAGCTCAATGTGTGTTTATTATGCCCGTAATTTGGGTCTACGCACTCCTCAATTCAACAAGGATCGGATCTGAAGATACGTGTGCTGATGAATTCGGGTGTAGGTCCGCAACTACACAAGACACTGCAGGATAAGTCCAATGCCTATGTGGAATATAAATTCACAAAAGAACACACAGGAAAAAAAACAACGAATAAATTAATGTCACCTGTTAATTATATAGGCATTAATGACAAAACAAAATAAAAATGTTTTTTATATATTTTCCATGAAATACATTTATTAGGATGTTCTTAATGTCTGTTGAACATAACATACATTTATACATTTTCTCCCGATTGCAAACACGTGTTCTATCATGTAAACGAGACTGTCATCACTAGTACTTAGGACTTATACTAGCCCTGTAGATGGAATAAGAGATGAGAAGGAAAAACAACATCTTCGAGATGCCCAGAGATTGAATTGGACGTGACTGCGTGCGTTTGAGTTTGATACGCCATTGCTATACATTGACTATGGGCGAACACCCCTCCCAGAAATTGCAGGCTGTAGTAAATTACCTTTTTGACCGAAGATGATTTGGATGAGGCTGCGTTCATTGGCTTATGAGCGAGTCCATTCTAGGCATGCGCTAGTAATTTTGCGCAGGATACGTCCCTTGATGAATCAGGCACAAGGTGTTTAAGTATTACCACTCTTTGCTGCTCAAAATGTTTTCTAGGCAACAAGTTTGTAACTATTGCCACAATAAACTTACCACCATGACTTTCGTGTGCTGCCAAAATTTTGTGATATTTTGTTGCAGACAAAACACCCCGTATTAAACAAATCAAATAAACAGTAATAACACCATATGCAAATTGTTATTATATTATTATTTGTTTAACAAACTATAACAGGGCTGAAGGTGAAAATATTTAACCAAAGCCGGCATAAAACCAGTAAACAATTTAAATTGATTGTCCAGATGGTCAAGTTATATTGAAAATAGATTTGTCAAATTTAATATATGGAGGTGATATTCCGAGTCATTGGGAGTGGTAGTATTTTCCGAGTGTATAGACCACTAGACTAACCCTTTTGTGCAGAAACGGAAAGGTCTGTTAGGTAATTTAATACAAAGACGCAAGCACAGAATCTGACCTTTTATTTGTATGGATCCAACTGGAAGTGATTGAAGACTATACGCCCTAAAATGTAACTTCTCTTTTGAGTTCAGTGCACTTAGAATTGAGGTTACACCCAAAAAAGATTCTGATCTAATTCAGTGAGCAAAGAAGAGCAAAAATATTATCAGTATATTGTCTGGTACAACCCATAGTAAAAACAAAACAATGTATTCTCTGTAATTCCCTACTCAAACCAGTGATAATATAATGGTGACAGGACTGGTCAGGAGTTTTATATTGTTATTATATTACATATTTAAGTAATATACTGTTCTTAACTATTTTTTGCAGCTGGGATGTGTTGGAACAAAGGCAAAAGGCAGAAGTTTGTAGATTCCTGAATTCTGGATTTTCCTTTGCGATAAAGGAATATGATTACCCTAGTAAAACACCAAATTGTCATTGAATGTTTTGGTGATCTGTTTTACCAGCATAGCAATCCTCTGGGTTTTTTTAGTGCAAGTAACAAAGACAGCTGAGATTTCATCCCTTTAACTACATAATAATTGCAATAATTACTTACGTCTAATAAGCATAAAAATCACCATCAAAAAGTTGAAGACACTTCTCAATCCCAATATGCTGGTTTAATGAGGAACAGAGAAAAGGACATTCTTTGGCATCCTTAAATTAACCAGTCCCAGAGAGAGAAGTGGTTAAAAAGAACAGTCTTATCTGTCCTCCTGTCAATGAGGTATCAAAACAATATCCAGGTGTGAGACTGGAGGTTCTTCCAAGAAACCTGAGCACGATATGGGAGAAATGGATAAATAGTATAAATTAATAATAAGATCCCATCGATAGTGAAGTGTGTGAATCTACCACCACATCTTATAATGGAATTACGGTGAGCTGGTCATACCTCCCAACATTCCGACCTTTAGAATAATGGTGCCAACATTTGGGAAGGCTGGACAGACCCCTCAAATCAGGACTGTCCCACAAGATTCGGGACAGTTGGGAGATATGCTTTACCCAGCCCTTGTCAAGAGGAAATAGAGAATGAGAATTTCTCTCTGCTGCAATCCTGCAGTGTTGTTGCTATTTTCTCCTGTGTGTAGCCTATGGTAGCACATTACACATCAAATAGGAAAACAAATATCACAAGTATTAAAAAAATATTTCCGGAATATGCACATATCTTACTCAAGACACTGCAAAAACTCTAATTCAAGCACTCATCATCTTCCGCATTGACTATTGCAATTCTCCCCTTACTGGTCTTCCCCAAAACAGACTTGAACCCCTACAATCTATTTTGCAGGCAGCGGCTTGATTGATTTTCCTTGCAAATTGTTCTTCCTCTGCTTAGCAACTCTGTCAGTCAGGGCCATCTTAACAACATTATGGGCCCCCGGGCAAAGCAGTGCACCGGGGCCCCTAGATATAGATATAGATATAGATATATAGATGTATACAGATATAGATATAGATATATAGAGATAGAGATAGATAGATAGATGTACTTGCTCAGTGACCCTTGTAGGTTTTTTTTTCAGGTTTTTTTCTTTTGCAGGATTATTTATTCTCATTAAGAGCCGTCCCTATGGGGCCCCCTTGCCCGTGGGGCCCCCAGGCAGCTGCCCATCGTGCCCAATGGAAAAGATGGCCCTGCTGTCAGTCTCTACATTGGCTGCCTGTTTTTTTTACCGAATCCAATATTAAATACTTCAACTAACATACAAGACCATCAACAAAACTGCACCAACACACGTCCCTCACTTGTCTCAAAATATCTCCCAACTTGATACCTCCGTTCTGCACAAGATCTTTGTCTCTCATCCACTCTCATCTCATCCTCCCATTCCCAGTTACAGGACTTTTTTCGCGCTGCACCCAAACTATGGAATTCCCTCCCTCGCGCAATAAGACTTTCCTCTGATCTATAAACCTTCAAGCGTTCTCTGAAAACCCACCTCTTCAGGCAAGCTTATAATATTCCTCAACCAGCCTCTTAACTTCCCTAGGTTACCATATTACTACCCTTTGCACAATTCCCACAAGACAACAACCCTCTGACCCCCTAACCAACATTGCTGTGTGACTGGATCATATAGCATATGAATCACTTTTATCTTTGTAATTTGGCTGGACTGAAATGCAAAATGTAGATTTAACCACATGTATTCAATTCCCATTGTCCCATAGATTGTAAGCTTGCGAGCAGGACCTTCTTACCTCTTTGTCTGTATTACCCAGTATTGTATATTATTGTGTTTGTCCCCAATTGTAAAGCGCTATGGAATTTGCTGGCGCTATATAAATGTTGTTGATGATGTTGATGAAGTATTCCTGAGTAAAATTACAAGGTAGTTACCGTCATTGAACCTGTAGAATTTTTTGCTACAGTTGAAAATTAAATAAAACTCAGGAATCAAACTGAATTTCCCAGACAGGATCAGATGGAATGTTTCATTTCAGTTTGCAAAATGTCAAATAAATAGAAAAATAGAATATAAGTAGGAAATAAATGTAGGAGAATCACATAATAACATCACCAGTGTATGTTTAATCTCATGTTTAAAAATTGCAAATCTGAAGTGTAGAACCAGGTTTGTCACTTATTATTTGGTTAAAGAAGCGCAGGGAATATGGAATACAGCCAAAAGATCTTGTATTGAAAAAGTGCATAAAAATGGCAATTCCAGACACACACAGACTGAGGTTTTTATTATACTTAACAGGGTTTGTGATGTTATGTGTTTGGCCAGGATGCAGTTAGTACATTTCTTTTGGTCTTTTCAAATAAAAGAAAATGTTAAAGAAAATTTAAAATGTATAATTATTTTATTGTATTTATGCATGTCGAGTTTGACACTGGATACCCAACATCTACTGTGTGTTATTCACACTTTAATATATACTGTTTTATTACTTTAACCTGACAAAATAAAGAAAATAATGGTAGTGGCAGAAATGTAATTGTAAAACATAATGTACCACTTTTATTTTTAAGCAACCATATTAGTATGTAGTTTCTTTGCACTGTGTAATCATGTCTTTGGGCCTTGTATATGTAGATGCAGTATGTACGGTTAAGACGTAGTACAAATTCCTCTTTGTTGGTGCTGTGCATTTTGGTTTGTGCAATTGCCTCTATATTTCTCTCCCATTGAGCTCCTCTGAGCATATCCTATACTGATGGGAGATGATAATAAGTACAGACAGTGGCAGAACTAACAAAGGTGGAGGAGTAGAAAAAAAATGGATAAGAGACTTGGCGCATTTCTGCTAACGCGTTTCGTTACCTATGGTGACTCCATCAGGGGGTGTGAGTTAAGTCCTAAGGCCATACTCGCTTATGGCCAATGAAATTTTATCTATCAATGTTGGCTTCAGTGGGTTACCCCGCATGTATAGATTGTATCCCCAGTGCAATATGATATTATCCTTCAATCTTAGATGATCAAATCAATTTCTATGTATATTATATGACCAAAGGGGTAAATATATACTTATACCTTCCATATTGTACATTTACATTTTTACATCCATTTGTTTTTTTGTTGATACTGACTTGCATGTCTAGAAATTGAGTATACAATTGGACTTACTAAACATTTCTGTTGTACATACGTAAATTCTAATATAATGCCTACATTGGCTGCCAATTAAATTCCCTTTCCTCCCACCTATTAGAATTTTTAACCATTAAGGTAATATCTGATATATTTCTATACAGATCACAGATATTCATATGGAGATTTTTTTATAATAATAATCTCTAATGTTCTTCTCAATAACATTGAGTCCATTCTCTAGTTCTCAGCATAATCTGAATTCTTTGCTTTATTTCTCTAAATTGTCTAATCCAGTGGTTCCCAAACTTTTGCAGTTCGCGGTACCCTTAGAGTCTCCAAATTTTTCAAGGCACCCCTCCAAAATAATTACTGAGCAGTCCTGTTTTAGAAGTAGTTGGGTCAAAAAATTGTAATAAGTATTTAGGTCACGACAGAAATACTTATTTAGTTGTATGCAAAAATGCCCCTCTGCATCCAGACACTCTGTCCCCTCTGCAACCAGGCACACTGCCCCCTCTGCATCCAGGCACACTGCCCCTCTGCATCCAGGCACACTGCCCTCTCTCACGTTGCCCCCTCTGCCCTCTGTCACGCTGTCCCCCTCCTCTGCCCTCTGTCCCCATCCTCTCTCACGCTGTCCCCCTCTTCTGTCCTCTGTCCCCCTCCTCTGCTCTCTGTCCCCCTCCTCTGCCCTCTGTCACACTGTCCCCCTCCTCTGCCCTCAGTCCCCCTCCTCTGCCCTCTGTCCCCCTCCTCTGCACTCTGTCCCCCTCCTCCTGTGCCACCTATCCCCCTCCTCTGCTCTCTGTCCCCCTCCTCTGCTCTCCTCCTCTGCTACAATCCCTCTCACTCTGCCCCGCGCCAGCCATAGAAAAAAGAAAGAAAACAGAAACTTACCAATCCGCGTGGCGCCGGGACCCAGCAGCCTCCTCTCTCCCGCAGCTGTTACGTCATTCAGAAAATTTCTGAATCCTGAGTTCTTACTTGGGCAACAATTTATACCTACCTCTGGCATATGTTCAATAAAAGTACTAGGCACGCTGCTGAATTTTATATTTCAGTCAGGGGCAAACGCAGGATTGGTAGAGGGGGTTTCCACACCACACAGCCAGTGGGCGTGACCAGCATGCATGGGGGCGTGGCTATAATATTAGACAGTGCTTGGCTGCTCTCCAACTCTTCCTATCCGCATAATATACATAGTCAATGCTGCGTGCACTACTGTTAGGTGCACGCAGTGCTCCCTTTTCAAGCAGAGCCGTGTGAAGTGGGAGCCGGGTCCAGCCACCTCAATTATACAGTGCCCCAGGCTTGGAGGGGGTTTCCAGGCACTAGGAAAGTCCCCCTCAGTGTGCCTATGCAGTGTTTACATACTGTGCATCAGCCGGGTTTTTTTTAACATAAGATTTACTTTGGCACATGCAGGAATTGTCTATATCTGCATCTTTAAAGGATTAGATTTATTTAACTATTCAGAGTATTGTTCTCCTTTTCCAGTAGGACATTGCAGCTGCTCATCCCACCCAAACCTATACTCTTTAAATGCTATATAAGACAACACTCCTACACCTATAAAAACAGCACATCATAAAATCAACTACAGAGATGTAGTGAAAAAAATTTATTCGAAAAACAAAAACTTTTCAAGATAAAAGACAGAACAGAGTGTATTGGGGAGTCTCGACTTTTTACCATGCCATTGCTATGGTATAGGCATTTCCACACACAAAAAAAGCACCATAAGTACGGCTGTATTTATTGAATACCAAAGTAAATAGTCACGCAAAACCCATGTAATTTGATGGCTTCTGAGTTAAGGCCTTAGGCCAGATTCTTCATCTTTATGTCGTGTCCTTGTATGTCAGGTCTCTTTCGCACTTAAATGCCTGTACACAGAAGAAGTCTATAACCAAGGAACCTTTAATATCGTGAAATTTTTCTTTTGCTTCTCAAACACTAAAATCTTTTGCAGTCTTACGCGGGCTTCTCGCACAAGGCAAACACTTTTTATTCCTTGTCTATCATGAGAAATGAGTAAAAGACTACAGCGTGCCTACAAAATATATTAATTATTCCGCAAAAGGACAGCAGACTTTGATTTTGAAGCTAGCACAGAGAGTATATTTGTCTTCAACTACCCCAGAGCAAGGTGCCTGGAAAAGGAGAAAAAAAAAAAGACAGCTTTGTAGGAAAGTATATTTATCATGCAAATAACTCAGATAGGGATCTCGCCTGTTACGTCTTTAAAAATACAAAAAAATGCATGCATTTCACTATTTTGCAAATGCCAGTTAGATGCAGCATCCGTTAGAGTTAACGGTGCAACACTTTGTGTTCAGTAGCATGAATCATTAATCATGAAACTGGCCATATTCTTGTGCTTCTTCTGCTTTCATTACTTGGCCTAATTAAACAGTCCTGTGAACTGGAATCTCAGATTCCTCTGTTACAGATTATCATTAATTATGGTGAAAGTGCTCAGTGATGTTGGACTCAATTATATTCTGCTCAACACCGGCATTGTGTGATTCATGGCGCGGCCTGCTCTGCAGATGTACACTTTTTTCTTATCTTGCACTCCCACTTTTGTAAATTGGGCTCTGCCAGCGAACAAACTTAAGAGTTATGTGCAGCAATTTCATTAAAAACATGTTCAAGAAGCACAGGCCAATTAAGGATCTTCTATTTTATAGAGTGATGGGAAGAAGACTAGATACAGAGGAAGAATTAGCTACAGGAAAAATCATGTAACAAATATTGATATTATATATATATATATATATACACACATGGCAGCACGGTGGCTTAGTGGTTAGCACTTCTGCCTTACAGCACTGGGGTCATGAGTTCAATTCCCGACCATGGTCTTATCTGTGTGGAGTTCGTATGTTCTCCTCGTGTTTGCGTGGGTTTCCTCCGGGTGATCCGGTTTCCGCCCACATTCCAAAAACATACTAGTAGGTTAATTGGCTGCTAACAAATTGACCCTAGTGTGTGTGTGTGTGTGTGTGTGTGTGTGTGTTAGGGAATTTAGACTGTAAGCCCCAATGGGGCAGGGACTGATGTGAGTGAGTTCTCTGTACAGCGCTGTGGAATTAGTGGCGCTATATAAATAAATGGTGATGATGATGATGATACATATACATATATATATATATATATATATATATATATATATATATACACACACATATATATTAGGCTTACATGTTCATTGCTTATATAGTTTTTTCACAAAATCCCAAAATTGAAATGTTCAGGTTTGAACCATAGAGGTAAAGTACCTATTTCAGTGTTAATCTGACTTTCCACGACAGCTCTGTCGTGAAGTAGACTTTCCAGTCCATCACGGACATTTTTAGAATTTCCATATCATTAGGAGAGTCACCTGCTCGAATCTCACACTGTCCATAAAGCTGAGATTTAGTCGCTGTGACATCAATAACCACGCCCCCTGTTTATGAATCCACCAATCCACACTTCTGCAAATAAAGTTTTCTTAGCTGTCAATCACTCTTCAGAGAAAGAGAAGCCCCTCCCTCCTAACATGGCAACCTGCCTCAGGGCAGAGAAAGAGGTCAATGGAAATATAGTGTTAAGTTTTAACCATTTAGTTATTTCATATATATTATTAATCTCTTCAATACACAGATTTTGAGATGGATTTGCATTCGCATATTTTTGTCCCCAAAAAAAACAAACCAACCCCCGTTCTCCATTCCCCCAAATAAACAAAACAGTTTTGCATGCATCTAGGTGTTCTAACATGGTGATTTTAGGCTTAGAACCGATTCAACGTACCGGTTCCAGGAACAGTTTCGCAAAATTCAGAGCATTTTTATTCTCTATAGAAAATATTCCGCAGATGGCTGAACATCTCCCTATGCAGTTGGGGAAACAGTGGCAGTCGCTGGCTGTAAAATAAATAAACAATATATTAAGTTGGGCATTCAGCAGACACTAAGCTCTCTGCCAGGACAGCTTCCTCTGTACTTCCCATATCTCCTGCTGTTATGTATTCAGAAGGTCAGACAGAGAACACAGCGCAAAGAGAGTGCAATTAAGTGCTCTCGACGACATCATGGAGGAACACTATTAGTTTATTTATTTTTCTTATTGCACAGGGCACAAGGCAATATGTAATAAGAACATTGTAATTCAGTCTAGAACCTGGTGAAAGATTCTCTTTAAGTCAGTAAAGAAATGTATGCATATATATTTATATAAGAACGCTCACAAGGAAGGTTGAGAAGATAGAGATGTCTGGGGGGCAAGAAAAACATACAATTTGGAGATCTACCAGTAACATCTAAACAGCTATTATCAACAAAATCTGCAAACAACCTAAATATTGTATTTCCAGGGTGTGACAGAAGATCACAGATTCGCATCCTGAAAGAATACTAGTAATGGAGAGGAAAAACAACGAATCATCTAAAATTCTTTTTCAGTAAGATGTAAGTAAATGTATATGAAAGGGTTGGGTATAGAGTGATGTGTTTTTGTTGGCTGTGTATTTCATCCCAGAAGGGCATTGAACTATTTGACTTCCACTCCACAAAATTCTGGAAGTATAGTGCCAATTATATCAGTATAGGGTCAGTTATATCAGTATAGTGCCAATTATATCAGTATAGGGTCAGTTATATCAGTATAGTGCAGGTTATATCAGCATAGGGTCATTTATATTAGTATAGTGCCAGTTATATCAGTATAGGGTCAGTTATATCAGTATAGTGCTAGTTATATCAGTATAGGGTCAGTTATATCAGTATAGTGCAGGTTATATCAGCATAGGGTCATTTATATCAGTATAGTGCCAGTTAAATCAGTATAGTGCCAGTTAAATCAGTATAGTGCCAGTTAAATCAGTATAGTGCCAGTTATATCGGTATAGGGTCAGTTATATCGGTATAGTACCAAATATATCAGTATAGTACCAGTTATATCAGTATAGTGCCAGTAATATCGGTATAGGGTCAGTTATATCAGTATAGTGCCAGTTATATCAGTATAGTGCCAGTAATATCGGTATAGGGTCAGTTATATCAATATAGTGCCAGTTATATCGGTATAGGGTTAGTTATATCAGTATAGTGCCAGTTATATCAGTATAGTACCAGTTATATCAGTATAGTGCCAGTTATATCAGTATAGTGCCAGTTATATCAGTATAGTGCCAGTTATATCAGTATAGTGCTAGTTATATCAGCATAGGGTCAGTTATATCAGCATAGTGCCAGTTATATCAGTGTAGGGTCAGTTATATCAGTATAGGGTCAGTTATATCAGTATAGTTCCAGTTATATCGGTATAGGGTCAGTTATATCAGTGTAGTGCCAGTTATATCAGTATAGGGTCAGTTATATCAGTATAGTGCCAGTTATATCAGTATAGTTCCAGTTATATCAGTATAGTGCCAGTTATATCAGTGTAGTGCCAGTTATATCAGTATAATGCCAGTTATATCAGTATAGGGTCAGTTATATCAGTGTAGTGCTAGTTATATCAGCATAGGGTCAGTTATATCAGTATAGTGCCAGTTATATCAGTATAGTGCCAGTTATATCAGTATAGGGTCAGTTATATCAGTGTAGTGCTAGTTATATCAGTATAGGGTCAGTTATATCAGTATAGTGCTAGTTATATCAGTATAGGGTCAGTTATATCAGTATAGGGTCAGTTATATCAGTATAGTTCCAGTTATATCAGTATAGTGCCAGTTATATCAGTGTAGGGTCAGTTATATCAGTATAGGGTCAGTTATATCAGTATAGTTCCAGTTATATCGGTATAGGGTCAGTTATATCAGTGTAGTGCCAGTTATATCAGTATAGGGTCAGTTATATCAGTATAGTGTCAGTTATATCAGTATAGTTCCAGTTATATCAGTATAGTGCCAGTTATATCAGTATAGGGCCAGTTATATCAGTATAGGGTCAGTTATATCAGTATAGGGTCAGTTATATCAGTATAGTGCCAGTTATATCAGTATAGGGTCAGTTATATCAGTATAGGGTCAGTTATATCAGTATAGGGTCAGTTATATCAGTATAGGGTCAGTTATATCAGTATAGGGTCAGTTATATCAGTATAGGGTCAGTTATATCAGTATAGGGTCAGTTATATCAGTATAGGGTCAGATATATCAGTATAGGGTCAGTTATATCAGTATAGGGTCAGTTATATCAGTATAGTGCCAGTTATATCAGTATAGGGTCAGTTATATCGGTATAGGGTCAGATATATCGGTATAGTGCCAGTTATATCGGTATAGTGCCAGTTATATCAGTATAGTGCCAGTTATATCAGTATAGTGCCAGTTATATCGGTATAGGGTCAGTTATATCGGTATAGGGTCAGTTATATCGGTATAGTGCGAGTTATATCAGTATAGTACCAGTTATATCAGTATAGTACCAGTTATATCAGTATAATGCCAGTTATATCAGTATAGTGCCAGTTATATCAGTATAGTGCCAGTTATATCAGTAAAGTACCAGTTATATCAGAATAGGGTCATTTATATCAGTATAGTGCCAGTTATATCAGTATAGGGTCAGTTATAGCAGCATAGGACCAAGTATATAAGTATTACTTTTAATAAAGTTACTGCGGGTACTTTATGTCAACAAACCTGTAAGTTTTCAGTCTATGAAGAGAAGCTCAGTACCCAGGAACCCTCACTCACTCACTCACTCAGTCACTCACTCAGTCACTCACTCACTCACGAACGAACGAACGAGACTTCAGCTTTTCTACCAGTCTAGGGGTAGTGATGTTTTCATTAACAATACTGAACACTGGAAGTCTTTTAATTAGAATTCTATAGTTGTAGTATATGTTTACAAACAATAATAACAACATACTATATTTTATTTATTCCAGTGGTTAGAGCATGCAACAAAATGACAAAGTAACAAAGGTGACAAAATTCTAAAAGTACAAAGAACACATTTACTTAATTACATAATGACAACCCGCAAAATTGCATAATTACGTAAGGAAAAGACTAGGGAGTAAATGTAGAAAGCTGCGAGTTTCCAGCGGGTTTGAAAAGCGGAGATGTTGCCTATAGCAACCAATCAGATTCTAGGTATCATTTATTTAGTACATTTTACAAAATGACAGCAGGAATCTGACTGGCTGCTATAGGCAACATCTCCACTTTTCAAACCCGCTGGAAACTCGCAGCTTGATACATTTACCCCTATGAGGGAGGGCTTTTAAAGGATGGGGGGACATAGAAAGGTTGAAACTGAGTGGGGGAGCAGATATTGGGGATGGGGAGGTGGGAGAGTGGTAGACTTGAATGATAAGATGAGTTTTAATGGCACATTCGAAGGCTTTCCTTTACAAAGTCAGACAATTATAAAGAATTGATTTTTAAATTTAAGAATTTTCTTAAAATGCAGAAAAAAAAAAGTTGAATGTTACAGCTTTAATACATACAGTTTTAACATACTTTAAAAAAAATGAAGATGTTCTATTTTTATTTATTAAAGAAGGAATCAGAGAATGATCTACAGTACTTAGATACGTCAGCAGTCTCTAAAAGTTCCAAATGATCCTGTTTTGCTATATCCCCATTATTTTCATTCCCTTGAAAATGTCGTCAATCTGAATTACATCTAAGCCCAACAAACTTTTAAATATGAGCCATAACAGGCTGAGAGCTCCATCTCCCACTGCGGTTATGGGTTTTAATATATATGAAAATCAGTATTCTTGTATGCATGCGTATATGCTTTCAATAATATCGCTTTCGCAGACGGTGAACTAGCTAAATCTAATTCCTGACAATAAAAAAACTGTGCTTAAATTACCCTGCACTTGCATGAAATGTGTTTAAAACATAGTTTATAGTTTATCTTGCAATTATTTTCTAATGATTCATTTGTCTCCCTTTTGCATTCCAGGTAGTCCACCAAATATTATGGTAAACGGCGCTGAGAAATTTGCATGTTTGAATTTTCTTTTTTTTTTTTCCCCCATGAGCTCTAATCTGGTAACTTTACAATTCGGTGGCTGCGTTATTAAAAAATAAATATGTTTCCTTGCCCCTATTTACACCTAAAATTCTGACAACTATATCTTAGTACTGGAAAACAGAGCGGTTTTCTCATATTCTAGTTTCACACATACTGCTCATTGAAAATGTAATACAGTACTGACATGTCACAGGTCACCTGGCAATCTGAATTTTAAAAGGAATATGAATAATATTCTGTTTTATTTTGAAAATGAACTGCATGCCCTCCATCATAAATCCAATATATGTCTTAATCTTCTATGCTCTTGAAGCCTACGGCTCCTAGCTGAGTCCTTTGACTCCTGAACCTAATAAGAAAATAGGTTGTTTTCTGATCCAAGTTTCATTTTTAGGGACACTGAAGCAAACATTCCCTATTTTAAATGTAATTGTCGAAGCATAAAAAACACGTGTGCGATATAAATGTATGACTACAAATAAGCCCGACAGTGAATTGCTTTATTTTGAATTTCATTAAAGAACATGTAAAGCCACTATTTGACATAAATATATTGCAAAGACGGTGTATTCATTAGTTGAATAATGAACATGGAATAACTGGAATTTTTATATTTAGCTCAATGTGTCCACCATGCTCTATTTCACACCTTTGTAGCAGGTTGTAGGAGGGAGGTGCTTCTCTATCTAAGAGTTTTCTTTGAGAGCTTTACAGGCTTGCTGTGCAGAAATGCAGTTTGTGGATTGGTTGATTGAGTCACATGGGTGGGGCCAGTGATGTCACAGTGACAGAAATGCATGAAGAGTTAGCTTTTTTCCAGCCATTTGTAATGGATTGGGAAGGTAATATTTTATGTCTTAATAGAGCTCCAGCAGAATATTAGGGTGACAATGAGCAATGTATTTTACCTTCATGGTACATATCTAAAAAAAAATATTTTGGGGGTTTAGTGGTTCGTAAAGATGGGGTATTTTTTGAAATATGCTTTTGAAACATAAAATAACATAGTATTATATTGATGGCATATATAAGATGGATACATAACATATTTAGAATTAGAATTTTCAGTTAACCCAAGTATAAGCGGATTTGGACCTGCTGGGTGTCAGGCGCCGTCCTCGCTGTTACCCTGCCATACGGGGACGGACATCTGCTGACTCTGGCTGGAGCGCTCTGTTGCCTAGCAACAGGCGCGGTGCGGCTTCCTCTGGACCCCTCTGTCAGGCGCATGCGCCCTGCTCCGTCCCATTGCCTAGCAACGGGACGCTACCCCTGCACGTAGCGTGCCTCTCCTCTGGCTCCTCCAATCAATACTCTGCTGCCTCTATTTAAACCTGGCTCTGGCGCCATTAGGGTGCCATAGTAACAGGTTTCTGTCTCTAGCGTTTTCCTGTGATTATTCCTGTTGTGACCCGGCTCTCCTGACCATTGTCCTGTCTCCTCGCTTGTCGACCATTCTCCTGTCTGCCTGTCCCATATTGTTCCTACGACCTTGGCCTGTTTGACTACCTGTTTTGGATTCTCCTTTTGTACCTTGCATTCCCGATTGGCTTGACCCAGACCGTCTGACTCTCCTTACCACTACACCGGCAACTGGCTAGTAGGACCGCGACCTGCGTGCCCTGTGCAGCAAAGTCCAAACCTCCTTACGGGGGACCCTGGCGTACACCAGGGGTACCTGCTAGTTCAGTAGTGCTAATACTGGTTAGTGGCTTACTTCAACTCAAGTCTTCAGTAAGGCCTGACAATGGGTACTTCAGTTTCAGCATATTTGACGAGGATTTACAGAGCAAGTTGGCAGTATTTGCAGAGGAGCAGAGGGAAGGAGTGAGGTGGAATGATGGCGTTCCTGGTGAAGTATGGACTTGCGGAGCAGTGCAGAGACAAATATTACTTTTTCAAAGCAAGTTTATTGAAATAAAGTAAACAAGTGAGAAAAGGCTGCATTTTAGGGACTTTCCTTGATGTACAGAGGAGCGCACAGCCTTCTTCCCTGCAAAGGGACATCATCTTGCACCATCTCAGAGTTGGTGGTCTTCAGGTCTCATCCTATACTCAATGGGACCCATTTTCTCACTCCAAGTCGCACATTAGCGGATTTCCAGACACGCTCCAAGCAAAGTAATAAAATACTTCATACACGCAAAATTATGATGTTCCCTCACTCTTCTGGTTGATCTAAGCTATAAATAAGTCTAAACCAAACAGAATTTTAGGAGAAAAAAAGGAAAACAGTATTTTAGTGAAACGAGTGGTACTGAAGTGTTAGGAGGTTGAACGTGGATGTGACATTTGCACAGTTCGTCTCTACAGATTTTTCTACCTCTCCGCACACTTGGGCGCTCTTGTAGGTTGATCAAATATCTTCCAAGCGCACAGTTTAGGTGAGAGGACCATGTAGGCACATTGGTACAATGTAAAAACATTTTGCTTTTCGCATTTGCTATGTCTCCTAAATTACCCCTGGAGCGTATTCAAATTTAATCTAGATTTTATTGGGGTTTTTTTTTAGATTTGAAAACTGTATCTGACCAATTTGTGGGGCTGAAACAGCTCTGAGGAACCACACTAAATTGAGAGCTCCTTATGTCCTTGAAGTACATTAGACTTTCCTTAAACAAAATCTAGTTGTTGCCTTCATGAATCAGCCAGGTTATTGTGTATAGCCCACAATCTTCTAGTAAAGCCCCAATCCTCCCTTCTTCTGCCATCTCCACCCATAAAGAGAAGCAACTCATTGCCATACTGTTGCACTAATCTGTATCCGGTAACATAGACACAGCGGTGAAAAGTAGAAAGGGAGAGCGTTGATCCTCCGCATTTTCCAGGTTTGCAAATAAGTCAAAGTGAGTTTGAAAAAAGCTACAGTGCAACAGTAGGAGATAACTTTGTAGGTATGTTACACTATTGCATCAAACCTGTATCTGAATATGTTTAGGGGTTTCACACACAATGTATTTTTATTTCAATTATGTCCTAAAAAATGTTTTAGCACATGTGCGTTTTTAAGCAACTTGCTGGACTCCAGATGAGTCGAGTCTTATTTTGCTGTAACCTTTCAAACAAGCCAGTGGCGCACGCAGGGGGGGTTTCTGAGTCTCTAGAAACCCCCCCCTGCGCTAACTAAGTGGCCACTGTCCTATACAGCAGCTGCGGCGCTGTCAAAGAAGCGTCCGCGGCGGTGCTGTATTGTATACAGCACCGCCGCAGACGCTTCTTAGACAGCGCCGTGGCTGCTGTATAGGACAGCGCTGGCGAAACTCTCTGGGTTTTTTTGGGGGTTTTTTTTTGGGTCGGGGGGGGAAACCCCCCCCCCCCCGACAATCCTCCGTGCGCCGCTGCAAGCGGCCCACTACTTGTACTATAACAACCAACTGGGTGGCTTTGAAGGACAGGGTAATGTATACTTATGCAAAGGGTTGCTGTGGTCTGCATCGGTTCATAATGGCATGAACATGCCGGGCCTATGCTAAAATTATGTTTTAAGAACTTATAATTAAAAAAGAATCCAAAAGAAAGAAAAAATAACCCCCCTATACACACAGAACAAACAGGGACGGTTATAACACACAAATCACAAATGAATACGGTAGTTTTATGACATTACTTCACACTGTTTTTACAGATGGAGTACAATTTATTTAGATGAACAACAAGAACAAGGACCTTTTACAGCCACCATGAGGAGCACCGCTAAAACTATTTAATAATATTGGGAATGTCAGTGGAAGTGTGGGGAAAGATGTGTAATTTGTAAATTAAATTTAGTATATTTTAGGAATGGTGTTTTAAATTACAAAATAAAGTCCTAAACAATAAATTCGGCATCTGTATTATCATCACGTGTGCATAATAACACCCGATACAGATGAAAGTATGAAAAAAAATCACATATTAAAATAATTTTATGAAACGCTTTGAACCAAAAAGTATAAAGATTTTAGAAAGTAAATAAATTACTATTTGGTATTCTCACTATATGAAATGGTTAGCCTGGTGGTCCATAATGCTCACTACAATTGTTGAAAAGAATTAAAGAGGCATTTTCTTAAAGCATTCTTGATGCATGAATATCTCTATCTACCACAAGCAATTTTTTTTACACATTCTCAGCGCTGTTATTGATCTATCTACATAATGTGACTTATGACCGCATATTTGATGCAAAGGTAAACTTTATGCAGAATTACTCCCAGAGAAGACTAGTGTTTATGGGTCTGTTATCTTTAAATAAATAGTAATTGATGATGTGGTTTTGCATTTCAAATACGCAGCATACCTCCGAGATGATATACATGAAATACACACTTAGCTGGAATACATTTATATCCAAGATGTAACACCTTGTTAGGTGCATAATCTGCTTTAATGTATTAACAAAATGCATTTAAAGTTGTTTTTATCTGTGTCCATATACTGTATAAGACCGTTTAAAAAAAAAAATAGGGTGCATGAAAACAAGTTATAGATAGTACTCACGTCTAAGCAGACCGGTGCTGGCCACTTAGGTGGAAGATAGTATAAAGCCCAAATCAGTGTCGGAACTACCATTGGTGTGGCAGGTACTGTGTACAGGGCCCATAGGGATAATGGGGCCCGCTGCATGGGAGATGCAGAGACCGGGGCCCTGGTTCCCCTCCTCCCTGCACCGGGGCCCACAGCTCGCTAGTCCCACCTCTGACCAGTGTCGGACTGGGGCATGAAGGGCCCATCGGGGAAACCAATGATTGGGGCCCACCTAATACCATGTAGTGCTGCAAAGGGGGTGGTGGGGGACCTGGTGCAATTAAGACAGGGGGTTATCATTTTAGACACATTTTAAACAAATACACAGGCAAATGTGTGTACACTACTGTTAGATGCACACAGTTCTGTCTTCACAAGCAACACAGTGTGAAGCAGGACATACCTCTCAACAAGACAGTCACCCAAATGTGGGACTGCCCCACCAGATTCAGGACAGTTGGCAGACTGCCCTGCTCTCTCCTACCTGTCTTGTCACTGTCACCACCTGTGGCTGCTGGTGTCTTTAGATCAGCTGCTGCTTGGCTGAATTCTTGAAGGCCCTAATATTAGTACTCACATTTGATAAATAGATCTATTTCCCTCCAACCAACCCCAACATTAAATTAATAGTATTCCCATTTAATAAATAAACCTAATACCCTCCCTCTAAACTGCCCCAACAATAAATTGATAACATTTATGTTTAATATAATAATTTTTCATGACCATCCACCCCAAACTCAGCACAACATTCAATAACAGACTAAAACCACCCCAGCATTAAATTAAAGGTCCCATCTACCCATCTTAATTTAATAGGCCCCACCAATAAATTAAATTGCCCCACTATCACCCCACCAATAATAGCATCCATTAAATAATTAGCCCCCCACCTAAACTGCACCATTAAATTCATAGCCTACCTTCCACCCATGTACTATTAAGACAAACCCCCATCCCATCACACATTATAGCAGCCCTCCTCCCTAGAGTTTTTTTCTGTGTAGCCTCCCTCCTATAGTTTTTTCTGTGCAGCCCCCTCCCTCCATACAGCTTTCTCTGTGCAGCCCCCCTATTGCTTTCTCTGTGCAGACCCCCCTTCCTATAGTTTTCTCTGTGCAGACCCCCCTTCCTATAGTTTTCTCTGTGCAGCCCCCCTATAGTTTAGCATAGGCAGCCCCCTTTTAAATGTGTTTGTTTTGCACCATTTTTGCTGCATGTATTATGCATTTAGCATGTGCATTAACCCCATTAATACTTAAAAGATCACAGAAGACCAAAATCTGCTCATCATTTTATTTTTTAATGCACTTCCATGGAATGGGACCATTTATTAACTAACACAATCCTAATGTGCAAGGTTTAGTCATAGAACTTCTATGCAATGGGACCATTGATGAGCATGGACTAACTAACTAACACTAACTAACGTGCAAGGCTGACAGAAATACTTCAATGCATGTACTACGCAGGTGCATGGAATTCTTAAACTAAACATGAAGGTGAATTATCTTCTTTTTTTTCTTTAATTGTTTTTTCCCTTTTTTTCTGTTTTCTGAATGCGCTTGAGGGTCTGGTGAGGTGGCGCTGGCAGCTGGAGCAGGTCGTCAAGCCTGTCGTCTGCAACAATATAAAATAGCAGCTTGTTAGGGTAAACACTCACTTTATCATGGCAGACAGAATATCTAGCGCAACACTGGCCTAGACTGTAACATAGACAGTAGCTGGAACATGTATATTTACCTGTCCTTGTGCCATTAGCACTGGTGTCATACATCTGCACGCTGAGTCGTCTCAGCTTTTGAGCCCTCACTGCCTGTTTTTTTGACATGTCTGGACTCTTTTGATTCTTGTGGTACGGCATCTTTACAGCCAATATGCCTTCAGCCAGGAGGCTCTCTCCTACCTGCCTTGTCACTTTCACCAGCTGTGGTTGCTGGTTTCTTTAGATCAGCTGCTGCTCATCTGGATCCTTGAAGGCCCTAGTGGAGAAAAAAATGGGTAGATGAAATTTAGAAAACTCCAACCATCCCCGGCATTAAATCAATAGCGCCCACATTTAATAATTAGGACTCCGTCTAGCCCCAACATTAAAATATTAGTACTCACATTTGATAAATAGATCTATTTCCCTCCAACCAACCCCAACATTAAATTAATAGCATTCCCATTTAATAAATAAACCTAATACCCTTCCTCTAAACTGCCCCAGCAATAAATTGATAACATTTACGTTTAATATAACCATTTCCCACGACCATCCTCCCCAAACTCAGCCCCACATAGAATAATAGACCAAAACCACCCCAGCATTAAATTAAAGGTCCCATCACCCCATCTTAATTTAATAGGCCCGACCAATAAATAAAATTTTCCCACCAATAAATTAAATTGCCCCATTATCACCCCACAAATAAAATAGCATTTAGTAAATAATTAGCCCCCCACCTAAACTCCACCATTCAATTAATAGCCTACCTTTCACCCATGTACTATTAAGACAGCCCCCCCATTCCCTCACACATTATAGTTTAGCATAGGCAGCCCCCCTATAATTTAGTGTAGGCAGCCCCACCCCCCACCTATAGTTTAGTATAGACAGCCCCCCTCTCTCCATCCCTATAGCTTAGTATAGGCAGCCCCCCTCCCTCCATACCTATAGCTTAGTATAGGCAGCCCCCCTCCCACCATGCCTATAGCTTAGTATAGGCAGCCCCCCTCCCTCCATGTCTATAGCTTAGTATAGGCAGCCCCCCCTCTCTGCATCCCTATAGCTTAGAATAGGCAGGCTCCCCCTCTTTGCATTCCTATAGCTTAGAATAGGCAGGGCCCCCCCTCTCTGCATCCCTATAGCTTAGTATAGGCAGCCCCCCATTCCCTCACACATTATAGTATAGCATAGGCAGCCCCCCTATAATTTAGTGTAGGCAGTCCCACCCCCCACCTATAGTTTAGTATAGGCAGCCCCCCTCTCTCCATCCCTATAGCTTAGTATAGGCAGCCCCCCTCCCTCCATACCTATAGCTTAGTATAGGCAACACCCCTCCCTCCATGCCTATAGCTTAGTATAGGCAGCCCCCCTCCCTTCATATCTCTGCATCCCTATAGCTTAGTATAAGCATGCCCCTCCTCTCTGCATCCCTATAGCTTAGAATAGGCAGGCCAACCTCTCTGCATCTCTATAGCTTAGAATAGTCAAGGCCCCTCTCCCCCAGCTCACTTACCTCTAGTTGCTCCGCAGATCAGATAGACAGGAAGTCAAGTAAGACTTCCTGTCTGCCGCACAGCCCTGTGGGAGCCCATACAGCAACAGGCAGCCTAGCGATTGGCCGCCTGTTGCTGTCCACTGACCACCAATTTTTTGATCACTCCTCCCCCACACCCGACTGTGCCGGAAATGTTTTGTCTACAGCACTGTGTAAAAAGCTGTAGGCACTATATAAAAGTAGTAAATAAAAAGTAATTTAACAGCATTAGAAAAAGAAAACCTTTTCTGTAGCAACTGTACTATGTTGTCTGTTCTCACAGATGCCCATGTGAATAGATCACGCATGTTTTTAAATATGAAATTAATACCAGATGTGACATATTATACTGCAATCAGTCCTCTTTTGCAGGCGTAGAATGGTTTACACCTCTTTTAACTAATTGATTTTTATGTTAATACCTTAAAGAACATAGTGTTAATTAGCATATCATTTACAGTGCCTAAATGCAATCCGATACATTAATTGGAAACAGTTAATGATAAAACAGTTGGCCCATGGCTAAATTGTTTTGCTGTGCTTACATTTTTGTGAATATTTACGTGTAAATCTGTACGCCGTGTTTAATTTCGTTAGCAGTTTAGGGTCATGCAGTGGAACATATATTACATTTCATCATGCATACATTTTTGGAAAAAGATACTGTCTGCATTTCTTATGTTGATTTATTTTGGATGTAGTTTATATATAAAAAAAAATGTCAATGACTGTTATTTAGTACAAATATTCTACATGACAAATGACAATTGGGATTTGTCAGAAGTATTCTAGTTTATCTTAATCTATAGGTCATACACTAATGCTTTGTTTCCAGTTCAGATAATCAAACCTCTGATAAATACTTCGGCTGAAATTTTTAGCTAATTAGAACACGGGTAACAAGGATAACCAATCACAGCTCCTACTGTCTCTCACCGACCCCTCCCTCTAGAATGTAAGATCTCGCAAGCTGGGTCCTCTCTATCCTATATCTCCTGTCTGATTGTCTAATATGTCCCTGTTATCTATCATGCTGATCTTTTCATTGAATTCCTATTGTGACAAAGGGGGTGGTTTTCCACAGGCCTCTATGAGAGGAGTTCGGTATCCAGCGGACAGTCTGCAGGGCAAGACTACTAACAGGGTTAGATATTGCAAAAGCAGTACACCTACTTTAAAGATATACAGGTGGAGGACATATGTTTGACAATAAAATAGTATAGATTGTAATTTTCCCGTGTTTGCATGGGTTTCCTCCCACAATCCAAAAACATACTAGTAGGTTAATTGGCTGCTATCAAAATTGTCCTTAGTCTGCGTGTGTGTGCTAGGGAATTTTGAACTCTGGAATTGTCTTCACCTGGCTTTATTTAAGGCCTCATGACTCAATCAAGTTTTATGACTTTAAAAAGGGAGTTATTTTAATGAAATACAATTAATTAAAATTAAAAATGAATTAAAAGCTATTAATGAATCAACTGAGTATTAATAAATAAAAAAAATGATGCATTATAATGTGCAGAAATATGTAATATTTAAGTATGTACCCTATAGGAGTTGTGTTCATATTTTTTCTCTAAGAGATTCAGTGAAACATGCAATTTGACTATGAGTGCCCAAACTTTTGCAACCAATTTTATATGTAATATTTATTCACATTTTGTTAATTACACTTGTTGCTAATTGCTGTGCAAAGTGATGGTGCTTTATAAAATCTAGCGTACATACTTGCCTATTTCTCACACCTTGTAATCATCATCATCATCATTTATATAGCGCCACTAATTCCGCAGCGCTGTACAGAGAACACACTCACATTGGTCCCTGCCCCATTGGAGCTTACAGTCTAAATTTCCTAACACACAGACACAGACCGAGAGAGACTAAGGTCAATTTAATAGCAGCCAATTAATCTACCAGTATGTTTTTGGATTGTGGGAGGACACCGGAGCACCCGGGGGAAACCCACGCAAACACAGGGAGAACATACAAACTCCACACAGATAAGACCATGATTGGGATTTGAACTCATGACCCCAGTGCTGTGAGGCAGAAGTGCTAACCACCGAGCCACCGTGCTGCCCACAGAGGAAAGATATGAAAGTAAGAGGTTGGTTGTGTTCAGTTGTTTGATTGCATCAGTGTTCACTGAGGTGGGTCAGAGACTGATGACACCATTTGCATCATTACAGCACTAGGTAAGTAACCATCCAGTACAATTGCCAGTTCCGAGAGTTTAAGCAACTTTGGTTAATAATAATATTGTGCTACAATATATTATCCCTTTCCTAATCCACTGCATACTGATCTTTGAACAGGAGGTGCCCATTAGGTTTTTTGAACGTAAACAACTAGCCACGCCATTTCCAGTGAGCGCTGTGTGCTGCATACACATAGCATAAAATATACATCATAGGTCTATACATCTGGTCCCATGCCTGTCACATGCGCTTGATAAGACTCGTGCAGTAATTAATGCACAGCTGAGAAAATATTACATTACAACATCAAAACGCTAAGCATAAGGGAATTGAAACAAAAAATGAAGCATTTATATCAACTACTTTAAAAAAAGAGGGTTACTTAAAAGAGGAAAAAAAAAGCAGAGGAGTTTGAATGACACTAATTCTCTGTACAAGACACCCTAGAAACTGCGGTTTATCTCATAAAATTGTAACAGACAGGGTTTGTGATGTCCCCTTCTGCCAGATTCTTTACTCTTGTCAGATTATAGCATTTGAAATGACGGAAAGAGATGCTTTCCTTTCATATGCCAGCCAGGAGTACAGAACCTGTCACCAACAGTGTAGCACGCTATGTATTATCACTTTGACTGATTCACAGGCAGGGAGACTGTCATCTTTTTAGACTGTACAAGTCAACACAAATATAGCTGAGGAGGCAAATGATAATGGCTGAGATAAATCCACACTCATTCTCGCCATTACATGTTATTCAAAGCTTGGAGATGACATGATTTGAAAAATGAGCCCGTGTCTAGTTCAGCGCCCATTAATGTGCAAGCCCATTATCTTCCACTTTACCTATAACACTGCGGCGTGTACACTACATTGTGGCACGTCTATTCATGAAGAGAATGAGGAGGTGTATCCGGTATTATTAGTATATATGCCTGTATACTGAAATAGTGTAACTTAAATTATCGCAATCAAAATTCAGATTTTGCAGGTTTAAAATGATATACAGAGAAGATCCAAAAATGTAAAATAAAATATACTGAATATAATATACATCATATTGTAAAATATTAGAAGCTCTGAAGGAGTTTTGTGACCATACCTTTTATACATGTCACAAAACTTAACATGAGTCCTTTTTTGTGTCATATCCTGCGTGAGGTCGCCCCGCACATGCATCAGAACAGGGTTTACGCCAATGAATGCAACTTCATGCAATTGAACGCAAAAAAACACTTACGATGAATTTAAAGGCAGAACGGGGGTGGCCTGGTGCAGACAAACGTAGGCGATCTACAGCAAGGGTGTGGTAAGGGCGTGCAGAGCCCATTCTTGCACTGGGATCATGAGTTCAATTCCCGACCATGGCCTTATCTGTGAGGAGTTTGTATGTTCTCCTCGTGTTTACGTAGGTTTCCTCCGGGTGCTTTGGTTTCCTCCCACACTCCAAAAACATACTAGTAGGTTAATTGGCTGCTAACAAATTGACACTAGTCTCTCTCTATGTCTGTCTGTGTATGTGTTAGGGAATTTAGACTGTAAGCTCCAATGGGGCAGGGACTGATGTGAGTGAATTCTCTATACAGCGCTGTGGAATCAGTTGTGCTTTATAGATAAATGGTGATGATGATGATTCTTATGCAGATGCAGCCAGTCAAGTCCTGGATATCTTGTACATACGCTCATGCTGACTGATAGCTGGCTGTTTGGACTCCAGGTCCTTCCGTTTTTCTTATATATATATTGTTCATATTTTTATGTTGCCCTTTCACTTGTCCTGAGGAAGCCCGCCTGAGCGCGGGTGAAACGCGTTGACCTAAGGGATGGCACTTCTTTTTTAACATTTTTACTTACATTTGTCTTTGGCCGAGTGACTTTGAGGTTTTCTCATCTATTCAGCTATAAGGGCCTACGGATTCTCGATATGCGCATGCGCCAACGAACCTGAAGATACTACAGGTGTTACCGGACGGACGGCAGAGAGCGCTGCCGCTTGGCATTTTCGTGGACTGGCTCAGTGAGTAATATTGACATATGTGGAAATCGAGTTATGCATTAGGGGTATTAGATGACAAGCACTGCATGGGACAACATACTCAGCACAGCACTGAGCAGTGAACTTCTTTTGGCAGTTTACTCTCCTTCATTCATTCTATCTGGAACCCTTATTAGGGTGGAGGATGTTAGTATTTTTTCTGCTTGGAGGACATTAGCACATACATTTATGTTTATGCATTAGCTCACCGGCCTATCTTCATTTATAATTTTTCTTTTGTGTTGGACATTTATATATTTTTCTTTTTACTGTTCAGTTTTTGGATTTTGCTTTTCTTTTTCTTTTTTCTTTTTTCATTTTTCATTTTTGTATTTTTTATTTTTCACATGTATTTATTCCTTTGATTTTTGTTACAAAATTAAATTTAAACTCCTCACCCTCACTTTTAAAGCTCTTAGACAATCCTCCCCTCCCTACATCTCCAATCTCATCTCTACCTACACTCCTACCCGCCCCCTCCACTCTGCCTGTGACCACCGCCTCACTACTTCACTGATCACCTCTTCTCACTCCCGTCTTCAGGACTTTGCCCGGGCTGCTCCCCAGCTGTGGAACGATCTTCCACGTTCCATCAGGTTAGCATTTACTCTCAAACGCTTCAAGCGTGCCCTTAAGACTCATTTCTTTATTCAAGTCTATCAGGCCTCCTAACTTCCTTGTCCCGACTCTCTCCTCCAGTTAGTACCACCCTATTTGTGTCTCCCCCTTCCGTTTAGGATGTAAGCTCTCATGAGCAGGGCCCTCTTTCCTTGTGTGCTCCTTCTACTATTCCATCACCCTCTGTACCTCTTGGCCGGCTTCCCTAGCCCTGTTTTCTTAAGCTTTGGCCTTCTTCTGTCTGATTTCCACCATCCCTTTCACTATCTGTCAAATATAATCTGATTTACTTTACCCGGTCACCTGTGTTTGTATATATTTTTGTATCGTGTTGTGTCTTGGTTCTGTTTTCTGTATATGTAATGTACGGCGCTGCGGACCCTTTGTGGCGCCTTATAAGTCATAGATAATAATAATAATAATAATAATAATAATTAGAGATGGTCACTGACCCCCGTGTTTTGGTTTTGGATTCGGTTTTGGATCTGGATTACCGTCGTGTTTTGGTTTTGGTTTTGGTTTTGCAAAACCTCCATTGCGTGTTTTGGTTTTGGTTTTGGTTTTGTTTGGTTTTGTTTTGCTATTTTTTGGGAAAATCCATGTTTTTGGGCCTAAATTAACCCAATTTAGTGCTCCAACTGTTTTAGAGACAAGTAATCTAATTGTTGAGGTAATAAATCATCCCAAAAAACAGTTTAATTCTTCGTTGGTAGGCCTATTCTACACACAAAACAGATTGTCTTCCTCTCCATCTATGCATATTGGCAAGGCAGCCATCGTCTTTGAATGTATATTACACCCTACACTTATAGTTAAATATGTAAAGAAATGGAAAAAGCCAGTTTGGTTTCTGTCTCTCAAGGCCCCCCTCCACTTGTATAAAATACCAAAAAATTCAGCCATTATAGACTGTACAATATTAATTGACATGGAGAAAGCCAGTTTGGTTTCTGTCTCTCAAGGCCCCCCTCCACTTGTATAAAATACCCAAAAATTCAGCCATTATAGACTGTACAATATTAATTGACATGGAGAAAGCCAGTTTGGTTTCTGTCTCTCTAGGCCCCCCTCCACTTGTATAAAATACTAAAAAATTCAGCCATTATAGACTGTACAATATTAATTGACATGGAGAAAGCCAGTTTGGTTTCTGTCTCTCTAGGCCCCCCTCCACTTGTATAAAATACTAAAAAATTCAGCCATTATAGACTGTACAATATTAATTGACATGGAGAAAGCCAGTTTGGTTTCTGTCTCTCTAGGCCCCCCTCCACTTGTATAAAATACTAAAAAATTCAGCCATTATATACTGTACAATATAAATTGAAATGGACAAAGGCAGTTTGGTATCTGTCTGCATCAGATCCTCTCTCCACTAGGAGTAAAATAGAAAACTATTCAGCCGTTATATAATCTAGAATATAAATAGAAATTGAGAAAGGCAATTTGGTATCTGTCTGCATCATAATCATCAACATCATCATTAGCGCCCTCGTCGCCTACACAAATCTCCCCCTCATCCTCTTCTAATTCCAAAGTGGCATCCTCAATTTGGGTATCACCGGCTACACTCGGGCTATTAAGGCACACATCAGCAGAAGGCTCACGATTAGACATCCCACTGTTGGATGGACTCTCCACAGGGATTGTTATCATTTGTGAATCAGAGCAAATATTCTCCTGTAATGCCTCACTGTTATCTTGCAGCTCGGCTTTGACGCGTAACAGTAGTTGTGCACCAATTGTAGGCTGGGTAACTTTTTGGGATCTGCCACTAATAGCCAAAGGTGAAGGCCTCATTCTCTCTTTGCCACTGCGTGTGTAGAATGGCATGCTTGCAATTTTTTTTTTATCGTCACTTAACTTTTGCTCAGTTACACTTCGTTTTCGCTTCAATACAGTAAATTTTTTTTTGGTTTTTGTTTTTTGCACTAATTTGAAAACACTCTGTTGTTTGACATCGCCTTGGCCAGATGACGTACTGGGAACACTAACATCAGGACTGGTGACAGAACCTGGTTGCTCATTTAGATCATATGTGGACTGCTTTGAATCCATTGCGTAGATACTGCTGACAGATATGACTTTTGACAGCCAGAAATATTAATGCACAATTAGGGAGGACACCCCAAAAACACTGAGGAGTGCTAAAATTTATTGAGTAGATACTGCTGACAGATATGACTTTTGACAGCCAGAAATATTAATGCACAATTAGAGAGGACACCCCAAAAACACTGAGGAGTGCTAACATTTATTGAGTAGATACTGCTGACAGATATGACTTTTGACAGCCAGAAATATTAATGCACAATTAGAGAGGACACCCCAAAAACACTGAGGAGTGCTAACATTTATTGAGTAGATACTGCTGACAGATATGACTTTTGACAGCCAGAAATATTAATGCACAATTAGAGAGGACACCCCAAAAACACTGAGGAGTGCTAAAATTTATTGAGTAGATACTGCTGACAGATATGACTTTTGACAGCCAGAAATATTAATGCACAATTAGAGAGGACACCCCAAAAACACTGAGGAGTGCTAACATTTATTGAGTAGATACTGCTGACAGATATGACTTTTGACAGCCAGAAATATTAATGCACAATTAGAGAGGACACCCCAAAAACACTGAGGAGTGCTTAAAATTATTGAGTAGATACTGCTGACAGATATGACTTTTGACAGCCAGAAATATTAATGCACAATTAGAGAGGACACCCCAAAAACACTGAGGAGTGCTAACATTTATTGAGTAGATACTGCTGACAGATATGACTTTTGACAGCCAGAAATATTAATGCACAATTATGGGGGACAACCCAAAAGCGCTGGGGAGTGCCAAATATGAAGAAAAAATAATAAACCTCTATCCTCCTCTCTGCACTAGCGATTTTGGTTAGAGCAATTGCAAGAACAATATTGTATTCTTTCTCTGTCCCTGCTCTAATTAGCCTATGACTACACCCTGCTCTCTCCCTCTGTCAAATGGCGATGGATTGCTGTGGAGGCGTGTATTTATAAAGTTGAAGTATCGCGAGAACCGAGTCCCGAGATCCGACGACGTCACAATGACGTTCGGCCTCGATTTGGATTCGGAATTGGCGGGAGAGTACCGAGCTGCTCAGCTCGGTACTCGGATACCCAAAGTTCGGGTGGGTTCGGTTCTCGGAGAACCGGACCCGCCCATCTCTAATAATAATAATGATAATAATAATAATATTGTGTCTGCAGACAAATATTTTGATATTTACAAATTGTTTTAACAGTATTTATTGTCTAAGCATTGTACATGTTTTATGTTTATCATAATACATATTATCTTTGATACATACATTGTTCTCTGCATTATTAATCCATATTTAGCGCCGGGGAATTACTGTTGTCTGTTTATTTGTGGTTATTCGGAGAGGAGTAGGGATCACCTCCCCTTTTCCCCATTTGGCAGCTTATTCATATTTGGGTGAGCGCTGGCATACCGGTTTATCTTTCTAATTCTAAACCTAACCCGAACTCCAACCCTATCCCTAACCCTAACCCTAATTAAAATCCTAACCCTTAGATTAGATTATAGAAGTGGCGGGTCCTGGCAGTGCCCCCTTAAAACCGGTAATTTCACTGTGGCCATTTAAAGTGATGTCAATCCCCACTGATGGTATTTTCTGTATTCGGAATTTATATGAGACCTGTCGGAAATGTTTTCTAGGTGTTTTATAGTAAGTCTCTATTTCTTTCATGTCGGGCTTAGAGTTGGAATTTTTTTGTAGCTATGGTCACTGTCGGAAATGTCTCAATAGGAATAATCACTATCACCAATCTACGCAGCCTTCTACACTACATAAACTATATAAATTATGTCAACATCAACACTTCCATCCTAACAGAGGACACCACCTCTTATCAGTCGATAACGCGACATGAGGACAATGAAGTGAGAAGAAGATATAAAAATGCTCCGTATACTTCCTATGAGTCACTAAAAAATTTAAGAAAACATTTCTCATCCTGCCTGGCTGCCACAACTCAGTGTGGTGGAACAGAAATTTCTGTTTCCCGCGAGGAAATCAATTAGTTTGTCAGATCCCTCTAGAAGTGTCACATTATTTTGGCCATCGATAGAAAAAACAAACATGATGCATTGCAACAGGAAGACGGCATACCTAAAGTGACATAATTCAGTACGTACGGATGCAGTTTTCCATGGACTATGTTAAGAGCTTGCTAGAAACATGACTTGGTTTCCTCAGGAAATTTTAGCACTGTCACTAACACTATTAAATATCCGGACAGAAAGTATACTACCCTTCTGTATAGCATTTAATTACCCCCACCACCCAAAAAATATCCCTCAATTAGCTTACGGCCAGATTTATTCATACATTTAAAAGTCCTCCTGAGGATATAACACTAAGCATTGAGTGATCACGGTTCAGTGCTTCATATTACCATGTTCTTAATTAGAACATTGTAAATGCTTTCCCTGTACTGCATTACACCGCTCGTCTTTTCTGCCCATTATAATGCAGATTTAGTTGTACATTGCCTATACTTAGACCTAAGTAGAATTTACTCAGTATAATACTCCGTATAATAGGACTAGTTTCTTATTTCAGTATCCTGTAGTCAATTGTACTTGTGATAATCATGTTTAGAAACCACAAAGACTTATTAAACTTTAACTTATAGATGAGTGAAGTTGCTGACAATTGAGTTTTACAGCAGAACAGGGCATTCCGCAGAGGTGCAGAGTTCCAGAACTAAGATCTCAGAGTGTTGAGTTTGCTTTGTCATTCTGCATTACAGCCATTCCACACTATGGGGTTGGTGCATATTGGGCTGTACGCCAGTTGGCATAGTGCATCTAGAGTGAAATTGCTCTGTGCAGACTTGAATGGTTCTGGTACTTATGCCCGATTGCGCCTAGAGAGGGGGGTGAGGGAGAGGGAAGGGCATTTAAATGCAGGCTGGATACACTAAAGGCGTGATCACCCAAATGAGGCTCATGCAGACCAGCAGAAAAACTCATACACGCCTGCATTAGGCACGTGCAAATACCAGCTGACGATGATGATGATGATGATCGAGATGCGTACAGCTCCGAATACGTACGGTAATACGCTTCTATTCTGTGCTCTTATTTTAAGACTGTTTCCACATTTTGGGAAATTTATAGTCGTTCTTAATAATTTATTAACACATTTCATATCGGTAGTAAGTAAATGGTCGCTAATACATTTGGATAGCTACAATCTAATAATATTACTAGGCAACTGTAATTTGACGCTCCCCAATAGAGGGGGTTATGCCACCTCCTCTAAGGAATAATACAGCAAAAATAATAGACCTACGGGGGCGCCAAATTATAATATGTAACAGTAAAAAATGTATATAGACACATATATAGAATATGGCAAAAGTCACTCCAAAAAACACCAGGGTTACAACTATATTACTATGATTAAGGAATCTTTACCTTAATTTCACATGAGAAATGCAAAATGCGACATTGGTGTTTGTAGGGAACATTGCAAAGTTCTGAATCAGCATCTATTAGAGAGAGCAAAACCTATTGAGAATTTTCAGCAAAGAGATAAATCTTTCTGTAGACAATATGTAAACAACATTTAGGATGGAACATTTGATTGGCTGATGATCCCTTGTATATACGCTTTATAGGTGATCACCAGAAACATAATACTTTCTGCAATCTGGGAACTTGATTGATCAGATGGCTACCATGTTGCCCACCAATAATCACGGCCAGGTTAAGATTCGTACGAGCCCCAGAGAAAGTAACTTTTGGGGGCCCTTGCCACTAAAACTTCAAGGTCCACTGCCTCTTCCTCCATCCAGCCAGCTCATGCGCATATCGAGCAAACACTACCTGCACTTGATGCTGTCTGGCCTTGTCAGGCAGCGGACATACACAGCTCTCTGGGAACAGCATACTCCATGCTGCCAAACCATGAGGAGGGTAGCGAGTGTTATGTGACAAGGGGGACGATTAGTTTGTGGAGACCCAAGAACTCGCACCTAATTTGTGCTGCATTTAATCTGGTTCTCCCAACACTGTAGTCAAATTACCTACAGTTCTGGCAATTCTGTAATTGCTTCATTTGTTACCACCTAGAACCTAGAACCAATATCATTAGACCTGCGCCGTAGGCTTGCCAAGCATTGAGTGTATTGTGCCACGGGAGCACTGAAAACGCTGCATTTTTCAAGCTACAGGCACGTAACATTCATGAGAGCTGAAATGCTATAGTGGTCGGCCCTCCCCTGTCATTCAAGAGCAATTCAGCTGTACAATGCACGCAGGTCCATGGAGGCGATGGGTTGCATTATTACCAGATTATTTTCGTATGACTTTGACTCACAGTCACATGTAAGGGATTGCTGGTTGCAGTCACCTGTGAAGTTCTAGCCTAAAGAGGTGACGCCTCCAATTATTTCATAATATCGCACTCCTTTGATGAGGCAGTGACATTTCCCTTTCCACTTTCAACATTTCCCGCAATATTCCTCTCGGAGGGAAGCTGTCAGTTCTAACTGCTGAGACGTTTTATAAGTGAGAGGAAACAGATGGTAAATCAATGTGTGGGGTGTGAGTATTGGAAAGCAATGTGCAGGTGAAATAAAATTTGGGAAAATTAGGGTTAGCAAAAACCAAAAATGAAAAACAACATTGCAGTGTATGGAGACTGGTCATAGAAACCGTAAAATATATAGTATTACTTTCATGATACTCACTATACTGCCTAGAAGCTGTCACAAACCTGCCTCTTTGGAGGTCCAGCTGAAAGACACCTGGGGGTAAATGTATCAAGCTGAGAGTTTTCCGGCGGGATTGAAAAGTGGAGATGTTGCCTATAGCAACCAATCAGATTCTAGCTATCATTTTGTAGAATGTACTAAATAAATGATAGCTAGAATCTGATTGGTTTGTCAAACCCACCAGAAAACTCTCAGCTTGATACATTTACCCCCTGGTGAGGAATTCAATTCCCAGTGATAAGACGCCGGACATCACCGCAATGTACTATAGTACCCAAACATCAGATATTTTCCTGCATCCAGAGGAGGGTTGGATGAGGACAAGGTGGGCAAGAGACATGGAAAGTTATCAGAAGCAGCTGCTATAGAGCCTGATAAAGAGGGCTTGGTAGAGCTGGTTCCAGAACTGAAGGGGGCCTTCAAAGCAGTTGGGCCCCTTCCCAAATTTTTCTATATGGCCAGGCAATTGTTTTGCCCCAGTTCAGAATGCCCTGTAATTTGGAGGGTCCAGGCACTTTTAGTTTAGCAGTGAATGAGCCCGGCAAATTGCTAACAACAGAGGTGATGGCAATTGTGTCTGTCACCTCTACTGTCATCGGCCAGTGGATCCATGTACCGGGATAGGACAATGGACCTTGGGCTTATTTAACAACGGACCCTGAAGCTTTAGTCCCATCAGCTCCCTTCTTAATCTGGCCCTCACAGAATCCCTTATCTTACCATTCCTGTGACTGTGTTCCCTAAACTGCCGAGAACTTTATTTGTATGCATTTTTTGTCCTATATTATATGCCTGTAACACTTGGAGGTTGTCAGTAAATGTATATAAAATTATCTGTAAATTAAAGAGGATCAAGGTATGGAAACCTCTATCATTACATTATGTATACACTTTAACTGTCCGCTACAGAACTAAACAATGACAACAGCAGCCAAAGTCATTAGTAGAAATCATTAGAAAATGTAACATTGACATAAAAGCAAAAACAATGCAAATGTATATAGAACTTTCTGCAGTAATGACATCTGATTCAGCCCATCTCCCACAAAACATATTTATTTCACTTGTGCATCATTTGTCTTAGCACCAAAGATGCATTCATTACAAGTACCTGGCTCATTTAAATATACATGAGTCTGACCATCGTGATTTGTCGTTGAAAAATGGGGAGTGTTGGAATGATAAATCCCATTTGTTTTTCCCATTTTTCACTGCAAAATAAAATGTTTGGTAATTTTGCAAAATGCTAAATGTTAGTGGCAATGACTAATCACCCCCCGAGCATATGCAGACTGCTCTCTGTTTGCAACTTATACAGAAACAAATAGGGTTTACTTTGTTCTCACCCTTACTGTTATACACTACACAGTAATTACATATAGTTCTATTATGCACACACACACATATATATATATATATATATATATATATATATATATATATATATATATATATATATATTTATATTTATTTATATATATATGAATACATCAAATACATATTTGTTTTATAATGTCCCAAAACAACGCACAGAAAACAAAACAACTATTCAATTAATGTCATCTGATAATAATATAGTAAAATGATTTCTATTTTTTCCCCATAAAATACATTTATTAGGATGTTATTAATGTCTACTGTACACAAAATGCATTTTTACAGTTGCCTCTAATTGCAAACACATGTTCTAGCATGTATACACCACTGTCATCACTATCACTCTCACCTGTAGCTGGTGCAAGTGACACTACAGAAAAACACGTACTTTGAGATGCCCAAAGCTTGAATTGGACGCTGCTCTGTGCCCTTAAGCTTGGCATGTCGTTACTGTAAATTGACTATAGGCATACGCCCATGGAAAAATTGGTACATATTAAACCCCAATCCTGATCCATCAAACCAATGGCCAATGCACAGAACCTTCCTAATGAAGCCAACATTGAGAGGAAACCACACACTATCTTTTTAGCTCATATCTCTGTCACAGTCCAATAATCGGGTCAGTCCAATAAAAATCGGGACTATTTGAGAAGTATGGCGCTCCATCATTACATAGATAATATAACCATACAGGAAACGTGAAACATTAGTAAACCTCCCTAAGATCCTACTACTTTAGGTCTGAGATGGCATTTTGTCACGTTTGGGCCAGGTTAGATAATAAAACAAGGGACACAGCCAGCCCTGTGTGGATTTTCCAGAAATCTGGTCTTACATGCAGCCACTGACCTTCTTATGTACTTTAATGTAACGCTAAAAAATCTGCATATGATTTTGAAATACAATGATATGTTGAAACGGTCCAGATTTTTCTAACTTCTAGGAATATATCTCCCAACTGTCCCAATTCCAGCGGGACAGTCCCGATTTCAGGTCGACTGTCCCGCTGGAGTTGGGAGGTATTCCCACAGAAGTGTTACAGACAACTCCCAGTTAGTACAGTACAATGGATTTTGGGTCCAATATGACCTTCAACAAAATGGCCGCTGCCGTGTGCACAGACAGAGTTACTGGAGGCAGAGCTGCTTTTGATCAGCTAGTGAAAGGGACGTGTCTATGCAAATAAGGGCTGTGGCTTCAGGGAAATGGACTGTATTATTGTTACGTTGTGACCAGCACACGTCTTATGCCCACATGACCAGTTCAAGCCTCCTGAGCCGTCGACCTCCACAGGGGGCGGAGCTTACACGAGTGGGTGTGGTTTATGTTGTCCCTCTTTCGGAACGCTAAATGTTGGGAGGTATGTTAAGTATATGAACAAATTATATAATATTATATAACAATATAAAAAACATCTGTTGTCAATGTAAATATAAGCTCCTGTAAGTAATGTCTGAATAAAGAGTGAATTCTGATGTTATTACTTATAATCAGTGAGTTGTGATGTCATCATTTCAGTGTTCACTAAGAAAATGTGTGCATTAAGGGGAATAGAACCCCCTACTATAAATTATTATGGATATTAGAAGTTACCTCAGATTTCTGTAGTCCAGTCTGCTTTTATATGGTCAGTGACTTCCACTATCAATATAATTTACAGTAGGGAATGTATTATTCCATATATATTACATTGAATTATTAAAAATATTAATATCTGCAGTCCTTACTGTAATGTAAATTTGCACTTTAAGTAAATATATAGCATGCATATATTGTAAAAAGCTTTATCTTAACAAATGTATACAAGTTTCCAGTTAAAACATATTCTGGGTCTTTCAAAACTTGTAGCTTACAGTATGTATCTGCAAATTTCTTATTTGAAATTTAAATTCACGTGAAAACCTGCACATTTTCTGTAACATGCCAATTTATAACTCATTATTTGCTGTTTGTGAACCACTGACCCATAGTGTCTAATTTATCAAATATTTTTGAAGTGTGGCAAAGCAAAGGAAATTATTTCATGAGGCACTTCAAATATCGTCTGACAGAACCGTGGGTAAAGCCATTCCTGCAGCGTGATATTAAAGCCAGTCAAATAACAGGGTGTAGCATTGAGTACAATCAGGATTGAGAAAGACTGACACACTTCACAGCAATCAGGTTACAGAAATCAAAGGCAGCAATACCACGGTGAGACAAATTGAGATTTGCTCAACCAAGGCCCAATCAAGCAAAGGAAAAGGACACAAAACAGATTTATATCCGCTATTTGGTCTGTCTGGCCTCCTGCCATCTGGTCTGTTACCTAGGGCATTCGACATAAATAAGTAGAGCTGTACTGATATACTAGAGCAAAACTTCGCACAAATCGGGTTTTGCACCGGAACAGACAATCAGCAAAGATGTTAAAGTTATGCAATCAATCCATAAAGTAATACAGTCTAGTTTTGCATTTTGTGCTAAGTTTGGATTTTGTGGAATTTATAGTCTTCGAATAGAGCTGGGATAAAAACGCATAGTTGCCTAGTCTCCCAGAATACCCGGGAGACTCCCGAATTCCCGGGAGTCCAGAGCAGGCAAACCTCCCAGTTACTGGAAATGTCTTTAGTTGAGTGGTGAGGGGCGGGGCTTATGACACAATTTCCGTGTCATAGTAGCCCACGCCCCCTGCTTTTATAGGCTTAGAATGATTATGACAAGTTAGGAGGCGGGGCCACGATAACGCAATTCAACCTCCCAATCTCCCGCATCGCAACTTGCCAAAGTTGGTAAGTATGTAATAACGATTGGTTCATTCTGCTGTGTGGCATAGTTGAGGTAAAACTGGTAACACTTGAAAGTAAATTCTGCTAGGGAAATGTAAAAAATTTTGCATCCAAATGCAGCATGAGGTGAATATTTTATGGAACAGTTTTGAAAATGTCCCTCTCCTTACAACATATGAGCGCAATATAGGTATTTAAATAATGTGTGTTTTCATAAGACAGTTTGTAAATGAAAAACATACACATAGGGGTTTATTTAATAACATGGTGCAATTTACACAAGCAACAAATAAGATTATTTCACCATCTTTCTAAACCGAACTGCAAAAATGACTGCTATAAATGAATTGGTTGCTAAGTGTTGCAGCATAAGTAAATGTTAGAGAATTGCCTTCTCTCCCAGAAGTCCAGGAGACCTACCCAGAATAAGAGAGTCTCCCGGACATTCCGGGGGAGTAGGCAAGTATGGAGTAAGAAGCATTTTTTACAGAATTTCCAGTCCCTCCTGTGTGGTATTAAATTGCAGAAATGTATAAACATAAGCAGGAGAGTTTTGTGGGCCTATATAGTGCTTATCCCCAGCATATATGACAAGGAGAATGTTAGGGGGGAACATATGCGACAAGGAGAGAGTAGGGGAAGCACATGTGATATATGCCCTCCCCACTCTCCCCATCACATAAGCTGCCCCATCATTCTCCCTTGTCACATGTGCCCTTTGCCCCATACCATATCAACCAATCAGATTCTACCTGTCATTTTCTAGAACGTGCTATATAAATGATAGCTAGAATCTGATTGGTTGCTATTGGCAACACCTCCACTTTTCCTTTTTTAGAAGTTTTAGCAATTCTACCCCCATAATGACAGCTACTAGTCAGCAAAGGCTGAAATTATGCCACCCCGTTAAAGGAGATAGCACCTTTACATGGCTTTACATTACTGGATTGTAAATGCCCTCCAGCAATTTTTACTAATCATTTATTTAGTTTGGTTCTTTCTGTGCTTTTTATACATGCATTTATATAATCAGACATAGTTTTTTTCTTTAGGTTTCTCAAATACGACACATTCTGCTGTGCTCTCTACATTAGATACAACTCTATCCAGAGGGCAGCCTTGTTTCATACCCTAGGACAACAAAAAATAACAACACTGCCTGATGATATAAACATGGAAGCTATAAAGAAAAATACATGCAATAAGTGCAAGCTGCAGGAGGGCACAGACAAGCCAATAACTTAAAGTCATATGAAGGTGCACACCTCTTTCACTCACAAATAAATAAAATGCCCTTTAAAAATGTTGTTTGCTTAAGCTGATTCAGCATTTCCTTTAATATTGTTTTTATGTTGTGCTGGCCATCCACACTGCAGATTATTTTGCATAATTCAATATTTGTTATATTTAGCAGCAAAGACTTTTTTTTTTCCTAATTCTGCATTCTATTTCTGCAGTGTGCATTCATGTGAAGACGAATGCTGGTATATTACTTACAACATAGTATTATATAATCGCATAGCTACTACAATTGGAGTCAATCTCTTGGAAACCGAGCCAGCATTTACCAGTCAACTGTAGAAAACATTCAGATACTTAGACATATGTACAAAGAGGATACATTAACCTCTCTCTTGCATTCAATAAATTAATTCCATTGTGTCAAGCTCTTTGCTCTTTTCCTCCATGCAGAAAGCATGCTTGTGGTATAAGAAAAAAAAAAAAAAAGAGAGAATGTGAAATTAAATGACATCCAAGGGTAACATGTAAACTACAATGGAAGCTACCTCTGGTACTTCTCTTTTATTACTGCCTAAGGCTAGTGAACACAGCAGCTTAAATAAAATGAGCCACTTCCCTTGTATCAAAGAAAAATAGCGCAAAATCACGGCAACTATTTTATGCTTCATTATGCTGGGATACATCAGTGGGTTGTCAGAGAAAACTGCATTCAAACGCAAATATTGAAGGAAGTAGCAAAGAAATATAAAGGTTGTTTTGATGGGATGTGTTTCAGTTTGTGAGGTGCATTGGCCCGACGGTACTTATATGTATGGTGAGAAATGAAGAAATCAGTATAAGATTATATTTAAAGCCCATATACTAGTTCTGTTTATAATTGTGCAATACATCTAAAGTCTGCGGGAGAAAACAGTTGTGAGAGCCCCCACTGGATGCAACTGGTTCATAAAGATTTGTAACATTGGTTACGATCATAATTTTAATTTTTTATTATCTGTGAGGCAGAGTTCCTTTGTGTTTGAGTTTCCCTAGAAATGTCCTGAGATTTGGAAGTGGAAAACTTATATTCAGAATTCTTAGTTTCCTAGCGGTATATTTACTAAACTGCGGGTTTAAAAAAGTAGAGATGTTGCCTATAGCAACCAATCAGATTCTAGCTATCATTTATTTAGTACATTTTACCAAATGCTAACTAGAATTTGATTGGTTGCTATAGGCAACATATCCCCTTTCTCAAACCCGCAGTTTAGTAAATATACCCCCTAGAATCTATTGAGACTCTCCCATGGACTCACCATCAATAGGGAGTACCTAGCTGAACTGGGCGTCTCAGGATTGGATGTTAGCGCCACACAGTGGCGGAACTACCGTCATTGCAGGGGGATGCAAGGGATAAGTTAGAGCGAGGGCCACGGGTGTACAGACTGTGCTGACACCCCGCAAAAATGTAGTGTTCGCACCTGGTCACACCCAAACCTGGGCTCCCTCCACAGCCAGGTACACCCCAGCCAAGTCCCCAGCCAGGTTACAATATTCATTGCAATTGACCCCGTCCTCCCTTCAATGCATCTAAGATATTAGACTTAAAGTACAATATGCTCTCATATCTATTTTTATTGAACAATTAGCACAGAAAATAAACCATTGTAAGGCTCTTATGAACTGAGCAAATGTTGTGCCATATAGACGTCCCGTTTCTATTTTTAAAATATAACAGCTCAATCTTCATGAGTTCTTCCGTGTTTGTACCCGTTAGTGGTAAATCGCGTGCCACATGGCTATGGCAGCTTAAACAGAAGAAGAAATAAGGGTTATTGGTCCCTGTGTTAAACTGACTTTCACTTATACAGCATACCCTATAGGAACTAATACTGAGCATTGCATTAAACATACAGATCTAGAGAAGTCACACTGGACAGTTATTCATGCTGTCCATAATGTATAATATTAGAACAAACTAACATCCACCACATAGAGCAACTGGATGGATAAGTGAGATACACATCAATTATTTATTTAAAAATAAACAACAGTATATTTTTTAGACTTTATTTACAGTATACTAAATATCAGTAATAATAAAAAAGAGCAGTATGACCCCCACCCCCTCCAACAATTTTAATAACCAATCCTTGAACTGCACAGTTCCGTCGTGTCAAAGTAGATGGTGGAGGGTGAGGTCCCCGTTTTTAATTTCCTTAACCAGCCAAGAAGCTGGAAGCAAAGAGTTTACGTAGAAAACAAGTTGTCGGGGACGGCTGGTAATTAATTGGGAAGTGTCAACTATATCACTTCCTATATTCCTGTGCAATATAAGTTTATAAAGAAAGCTGCATATTAAATCATGGTCCAAAAGATATTTCTTCACCTACTTGTATCCTGCAGGTGGCAGTAGAGAGTTTCTGACTTTTATTGCTATATTTTGATCTGCCTTATTTTTTTAGGTCAATTGTATACTCGTCTGAAGTCTTGGTCACCATTTGGTCAACATACATTTTGGTATATCTCAGTGATCCTTTGACCGGTATTCTTTATATTATTAAGGTATTCTTTACTTTATTCCCCGACAACATGGTGGATAGGTAGGACCCTGCAGGAGGTATTCATTCTGTAAATCTCTGCATAATATAGTGACGCTCTCTATAAAAAAAAGTAATAATAATTATTAATTTAGCGCAAGTGGTGGGACCATTAGCGCAAAGGGACCAGCGCTAGACTTGCACAGCTTTCTCATTTTCATCCCCAAAGCGATGTCCGGCTGCTCACATTACCGTCTATTAGGGTAAGGAATCTCTGCTCATTTTTCTACGCACCTCTATGGGGTGCGAGGAATAATGAGCGTAGAAACATCGCCACGGAGTGTCTGTGCGGACTCTCCCGGAGGCACTCCGCAGCACATTGCGGTGAATAGCTTCTGTCCCATTGAGTTGAATCGGGTTGTGTTCAATGCATTATAAATGCATCAGAAGTGTACATGCAGTTTACATGTGTTCATTCATCATCATCATCCTCACCATTTATTTATTTAGCGCCACCAATTCCGTAGCGCTGTACAGAGAATATTTCTCATTCACTTCAGCCCCTGCCCCATTGGAGCTTACAGTCTAAATTCCCTAACACACACACAGACTGGTGTAAATTAACCTACCAGTATGTTTTTGGAGTGTAGGAGGAAACCGGAGCACCCGGAGGAAACCCACGCAAACACGGGGAGAACATACAAACTCCACATAGATAAGGCCATGGTTGGGAATTGACCTCAAGACCCCAGTGACGTGAGTCAGAAGTACTAATCACTGAGCCACCATTGTGAAAAACAAATACAGTAAATTATAACACTTTAGGGTAATGAGCATAACAGGTAAGAAGTACTACTATACAGAAGATGTTCTTTTTATTGCAGACAATTCCATATTAAAAACCCCAAAACATTGTCCTTGACCAACGCTTCCAGGGTTAAACTTTTGAAACCTGAGACTAATAAACTGACATATGTATGAGACTAATGCATACTACTAACCCAGAAACAAGGTTGGTTACTTTTCATGTTTCAACAAAATAAAGTCATTTTTATATGTAACAATTGTATAACTTTATCTGTTATAATTAAAGTATGCTAAATGTAATTGCTGTCTGCTATTTTCAAGCATACTGCACATCTATTTTCTAGAAGGATGATTTACGACATATTTCTATAGTACAAGAATTAATTATATAAGGGGAAAATAAAATCTCAAAACCAGGGAATACATCAAACAGTGAGAGTAAGGACTAGGAATTAGACAAATATTGAATTACATCAAGTACTAGTGGGGTTTCCAATATCTGTTCTAGCAATAATAGCTAAGATCAGTGCTCGTTGAAAACTGAATGCAATTTTTAAAGGAAGGTAGCGTTCAAAACTTATATCCTGCCTCGTGATAGACGACTATTTTAAACTCACATGAACCGCTTGTTTCATTTTAGTTAACTGTAACGTAGGGACTAGGGATAAAAGGTTTTGTGTCATCCTGTGTTTTTCTTTCTTTGTTTTGTCTAACAGGGAAATAAATGTTATTTCCACCTTCATATCACTTTAATTTACTGTATTTTACATGTTCTGCAGCTTTACTAAATACTTTACTGCTACTAAATATTTTATTAAATACATTACTGTGTCTATGTGGCTTCATTCTGTGCTTCCCATCCGTGTTTTTATAGCATCAGTCAAAGCTGTTTCTCTTTATGGGTCTGGTATTCACCAACATACAGGGGCAGTGTCATAGATCAGGGCAGTGAAATTAAAGAAAAGAGAAAAATATCAGAGAAGCACTTAAGGACGACAGAAACATCAAGTAGCGAATTTAATAAATGTCGGTAAAGGGGAAAGATATAGACGTAATCTGTAATTAGCATTTCTTCTACCGTTCTGTACTGGTCATATAAAACATTATTTTATGATGGGAGTTCCACTCCAAGTAAAAGTAGATGAAAAAAATAAATAAAATTGTACCATAAAGAAAATTAAAAATTGTACCAATTAGTTACTGTTAATCAAGTTGTGCATTTATTGGTAACTTTCCATTGTTTTGTGTGATTATGTCATTTGTTTTATAAGAACTGGTTAACTTTCCCCACTAACATTCTCGTTCTCCTCCTTTTACCTTTTTCTCCATGTGAAGTGCTGAACAAAGCAGCCCTGCAGCAAAGCTTCCAATGAATTATTAAAACCTGCTGAATGTTGCTTTATGAATTTAGGGACTAAATAAAGACCTCTGGCTTTGATGAGGTATCGACAACTTGATGCAAAAGAAAAATGACTCTAGATTATTTTCCTGGAGAAAAAGTTGTATGTTTTTCTATTTCTTTTCAAGTAGCTGCATTCAGCAAAGTAATAATAATAATTATTATAATAATAATAATAATAATAATAATAATAATATTAAATAAGCACACATACAAATAAATTAATGTACAAACACACTTATAAGAAATGTAAACACATGTTTACTGTTGATACTGGCTATTCTTTTAAGTGGACTAAATCAGCTGTATATTACATTATATAATGGGCAATTAGGAAGTTTTAGATGTAATTAGCCCAAAATCACTTTGCATGCGGGAACAACATGATCACTGATCCCTACGAACATCTGTCATTGAAATACAGCTAGATGATTACTGTGATCTGACCATGTGTGAAGTCATTACCGAATCCTGCGCTATGGGACAGATGTGGGGCCAAATCGGACATGGAGTTGGGTTGAGGGGTCGAATCTGTCTGTTTATGGGTTCGTTAGAGCTGATTTCACTTGTCCACCTCTTCCTGGCCAAGTTGGGCTGACTAGTTAAGTGCACCGTGAGTGGCCCTCCAACATTTGGTACGAAAGATCAAGATATGCTTGGAATTGATCAATCAGAACAGAGAATTAGGCCAGCAGCATGTGTTGCTGGTTTGATAGTTGTTGGTCTTCTCGCCCTTCGTGATTTGTGGTCTATGGAGCAGACTCAATTAGCCGCCGGACTGTGCCGGAGACACATCTCATTGCCTTGCTCCGAATTGAATGTGCCCCTATAAGTCTAACCCTGACATTAACACTAACGGGTTAGCACAGTGGCCTAGTGGTTAGCACTATTGCCTTACAGCACTGGGGTCATGAGTTCAATACCCGACCATGGCCTTATCTGTGTGGAGTTTGTATGTTCTCGCAGTGTTTGCATGGATTTCCTCTGGGTGCTCCGGTTTCCTCCCACACTCCAAAAAACATACTGGTAGGTTAATTGGCTGCTATTAAATTGACCCTAGTGTGTGTGTGTGTGTGTGTGTTAGGGAATTTAGATTGTAAGCCCCAATGGGGCAGAGACTGATGTGAGTGAGTTCTCTGTACAGCACTGCGGAATTAGTGGCGCTATATAAATAAATAGGAATAATGGTAATAATAGTAACTGAATCTTACACAATTACTTATTCACAGAATATAATACAATTAAATCTACTTTGAATGGGGTTGTCTAATGAGTTATTTTCAATGCCCCTGTCATCCCACCACTCTCTCCCCATCTTCCAGGAAGACAGCACCTGTCATTTGTATCCCTGAATTGCACAACCGACTGTCCTCTGGGCAGCCACTGCATATCCTTACAATTAAATGCCTTAAGCTTCTAGGTAATGCAGGAAAATAGTACGAAGCATTTGTTAAAGTGGAATTATTTCAAAGAAAATAGAAATATCTGAACATTTAATATAAAACAAAAACATGTTTAGAAATCCAGCAACAACTAGAGCTTTAGTAGTAACATTTTTAAAACCGTGTCTGGAGACTCAAAGACAAATGCTCAGCCAGCCTCTGAAATCTATACACAAATAGACCTGTCGTCTTTGAATTCAGTATGTGGGTGAAATCAAAGGACAGAACAAACACTGTTTTGAAATGACTTTGAAGATGATAACAGTTTCTAAGAGAGAACAAGGGAGGGCACTCGGTCTGCAAGGAAGTGAAGAGTGACATCCACAACACTCTGGTCCAAGAGAAGTTTACCTTTTAATGAGCGTGCAGGAAGAACCTTTGAAAGAAGTGCATTATATGTATAAGAGTTATTACTGATATAGGCAACAATAATCAATTATTGACCCAATCTGTGTGCCCCATTTAGTAATTTTGTAGTTATTGTTTAGTTTGTGGTGCACACATAAAGAATGATGTTTACAACTTCACCCAACGTTCTAAATGTTTCTGTTGCCTTCTGGTTGAAGCAGAAAGTAGACAGCAGTCAAGTTGTTTTTAAAATATCAATTTGACTTGAGCACTTGAGCATCTAGTTCACCTGTATCAAGATTATGAAAAGCTACAAGTTCTGATTTTCACTATCGCCTCTTGCCACCCTCTCCTACCCATCAACAAGTTTCCTCTTTTATTACAACAGAGTGTGGAAGGGGATTGACTCCGCTACTTTGTACTGTAGTTAAACAACAATGTTTTTGTTAGTGATAAAAGAGTATAATTAATAGGTAATTGAATGATTTGCAAATCATCTACTCAAATGGGGAATATGTATTTAAAAGAAAAAAATGCTTGGGTGGACTGGGTATCTCGTTTAAGGGTAACTTAGTAGCAATTAAATATTAAAAGAAAAACGTAGCATAAAGATGGAGCAATCTGTTATATTAGAGTATTGTTATTTTGGAATCATTTGCTAAGCTTCATTACTAGACGTTCATTAGATAAAAATGGTTCAACCTAAGTTATTTTGGCGGCTAGTCCTTTACATCCTATATATGGTATTTTAAAGGGTCCTATTGATCAGACCTGTGTCTTATGTGCCTGACACCCCTTGCAAAAATTGGAATAATACAACTTTTTGACAACTGAAGTGCTGTGAAGCAATTCTCATGCATAATCACATTTTACATTTAAAGCTAAATGTCATTACGAGAAATTTAGAACAGTATGGGCCTGAGTCGATAAGGAGAGCAAAGCGTAAAAAAGAAAAATAAACCACTAGGGGTTAAGCCGGCGCTTGTAAAAAGGGTGGAAAAAATATATTAATATACAATCACCAATATAATCTATATATTAAAATCAAATGTAATAGAAATTACAAGAAAAATACGAATAAGAGAATTACATAATGAATAAATGTCAAACACATACCACTAACTACTGCAGCTAGTCAAGGGCTTATTGCAAGGCCCTAGAAAATGTAGAACATATAACACTCCAAAGAAAGACTGCATTGTGGAAAGTAATACAAACTGATAGTAGTTTGGAATGACCCCCTTATAAACATTACAATAAAATGGTTGTGAATAATAAAAACACACATTAAGGGCTACATTTATTAAACCGCGGGTTTGGAAAAGTGGAGATGTTGCCTATAGCAACCAATCAGAGTCTAGTTATCATTTATTTAGTACATTCTACAAAACGACAGCTAGAATCTGATTGGTTGCTATAGGCAACATCTCTACTTTTTCAAACCCGCAGTTTAGTAAATATACCCTTTAATGTGGAATATTAAAAATAAACAGAAACTCCATAGAAACTAATTGATTGATTTGCTGCGTATTCAAAATAATGTCCTTCAATAGTAATCCAGTTCCACAAATAGACGGTGACCATTCATAAACTAGAAACTTGAAGCCACTTAACTCCAGTAATCAGATAATAGTTCCAAATGATTATATTCATATAAATGTTGCCAATCAATGGAAAGTTTTGTTATATCCTGGGCTCAAGTGGCTAAAATTGACAACTTCGTAGCGGGCTCCAAATTCAACTAATTAAGGCTCCTTGATCATAAACACTTTATCTGATTACTGGAGTTAAGTGGCTTCAAGTTTCTAGTTTATGAATGGTCACCGTCTATTTGTGGAGCTGGATTACTACTGAAGGACATTATTTTGAATAAGCAGCAAATCGATCAATTCGTTTCTATGGAGTTTTTGTTTATTTTTAATATTTGACATTAAATGTGTGTTTTTATTATTCACAACCATTTTATTGTAATGTTTATATGGGGGTCATTCCAGTCAAGATACTATCAGTGTAAACCACTGTCCACAGCGCAGTCTTTCTTTTGAGTGTTACATGCAAAGCATAAAAAAGGAGTAACTTTGCATCTGGGCAAAACCATGTTGCATTGGAGGGGGAGGTAAATTTAAAATGTAGAGACAGATTTATAGTTGGGATAGGGCAGGGGTCAGGGAACTTTTTTACCTTTTACCCCAAAATATATTTAGATACGCCGACATTACCCCCTTGACTTGAAAGGAAGGAAATCATATATTGTTAATTATTGGAATTCAAAATTTTATTGAATCTATTCAGAATTTCTTTGAAAGCTTCAACTTCAAAACTTCAGGTTTTGGAGAAATGATGTTACTTAATTTTTCACACGAGAGCATCAATATTGGGGCATTTGATGTCAGAGTAATTTGGATACAGTCTTCAGCGTCCAATCGATTTCTCTGCTTTGTTTTTATGTTCGTTAGAGTGGAAAATCCTTATACTTAAAGGTATGGTGTTGCAAAAGGCAGCAACTTTTTGACTGCCTCCTCATGTGCAATTTTGATGCCTTTGCAGCTGTTGACATACAAAAATATGACAGATCTGCTTTGTTTTCAAATCAATACGTGCTTCATTATTGCATCGAAGCTCAAGAAGTGCCTCTGCCAACCCTTGAGGCTCTTCTGGTACAACAGCAATTTCACATTTAAAGGGGTCTACAATCCAACTGACAGCATGTGAATCGGCAGCATTACCCCCAGGAATTTCATTTTCACCCCATTTGGAGTAATTTACCCCTGTTCCCTGACCACTGGTATAGGGCATATCCTAGATCAATTTTAAATATCATTGTAAAAATAAAACTATCAATTATTTGTGCGCTAGATGAGAAAACAGCCAATATTTAACTAATGTGCAAAATAATAAACTCATTTGCACCCCTTTCATTGTAACATGGTTTGTCTTGGAGAACATTTATTCCTTTTTTTTTTGCCTTGCTTTCCTGCATGTCTCAGGCCCTATATTTCCCTGGATTGAAAATACGGTATTTAAAAAACCCATGGGGGGAAGCCAGTAGCTGTCTTCTTAGACACATGAAGCCATTGTTAAATCATTGTTTCCATGCGCACATAGAAAAGAGACTGCTGTTAACATGTATTGTGTACTTCTACTTACGGTAAAGCATATCTGCCCTTTTACAAGAGAAATCTTTGGAACAGCACTTGTCATCTATTTTACCACCAGATGTTACAACCTCAAAGTCAATCATTGGATTTTTAGGTGCTTGGGCACACTTATGGACAGCCTAGTGTTTGAACTTGATATTTCTGATGGACCATAGATGACTTGTAAGATCTTCCCAAGTATGACCCACCAGGTATCTCCATTATTCCTCACTTGAGCATTCAAGTCTCAAAGCAAAATGACGAGTCAGTAGGTGGTACTGTCTCAAGCATCTCACCTGCTTTCTCCAAGAAGACTGGGACTGATGTTGGGTGCATATACACACAGAACAGTCAGGGTTTTCCAAACTGAAACTCATAGCTATAACAGGGCAGCTCTTTTGTCTGCCAGAAAAAAACATCCACCTGCACAGCCCTCTCCTCGAAATTCCAGGGTAGGAGAGGGAGCAACCTTGATCATGAGGTTTGATTCCAGAGAACACAATATGAATGGAGGTGAAATCAACTATATGTAGCAAATACATTTCCACCTCAAACAGTAACTCAAGCTCTTTGCCTGCCAGTGAAGTGACATTTCATGTTCCCAAAGCTAGTATCAGGGTTGTACTGCACATTCCTGCCACCAAACTGGAATTGCATCTGACACCCACCCTTCACCTTGTTGGTGGTGGCTTCACAACATGGCTCCAATTTGGTTTTGGAGTTATGTATGTGTCCAGCCATCGGGCACTCATTGATGAGCAGTATACCCATGGCTACAAAGCAAAGTCCCAGTAACCTCAACTGGGCAGGGTATACTTCTTGTTATCTGGTCTTTGGTGGAACTTAGTGTGGCTTCTCCCCAGAGACCTGGTTGCTAAGGGAGAGTACCCTAGTACAGCAGAGAGACCTTAGTAAAAGCAGCGTGTTCCCAATGACAAAGTCCTGAAAATCACAAAAGCATGCTGGCTTCTCGACCATGACAAAGTGTGAGGGGATCTAAAATACAAGTGATTTTACAAAAAGGAACTATTAAAAACAGTAAAAAAAATATATGTAAAAGTCCCCAGAACTTGAAAGAACTTTAAATGTTTGACAATTCATATACATTTCTTGCTCAATTGACTACAAGCTACAGTCGGAATGATATAAGCTATTTTCTGCATAGGCTTAAATGGGCTGATTGCAGTGTCCTTCAAAAGGGGTCATTGGCAGAAAGTCATCCGTGTGTAGGAAAATGTCCTCTAATGAGCACAATTTTGTCTCCAATTGTTTTCAATATTTAAACTTTATATGTATACTTTTAAGTGTTATTAGTACTTTTTTATATATAAGCCAACTTACATTTTAAATTTAGTGCCCATGTCACTAGTTGTTAATTTTTGCCATGATCCCATCTTCAGATCATGGCGGAGTTTAAGGACAATTGAAAAGCCACCCGTCGGCAAATGAGGATCTTTGATAGTGTTAATGAAAGCTCAATACTGTGTTTGTGCTCGGATTTCAGATGTTGAGCTGAAATGTCTAGTTCCTACATCAACTTCTTTACACTCTACCTTTTCTAAATGGAAATACAAGATATTTGAAGCCAAAAGCAAATATTTGGGAAAAGAAATTAGATATGTTATGGGGAGAGTGGGGGGAATCTGATGCTCCAAAATTAAATATAGGTTATAATGCAGTGACATTGAGTAAAATGCATTTCTAGATTACCAACACCGAAATCTAATAGAATTTGTGATAGGAATTTTAATTGGAAATCCTGAAAAGCAGGTTAGACCATATCAGAACACCAAAGGTGTCTTAGCAGTTTGTATAATCTAGTACAAATGGATGAATGGCATATATGATATATGCAGTATATGTAATGTACAGCAAACAAAAAAAATGTTTTTGGTGAAGTTAAAGGAGGTAATATAGAAAACAAAAGCGTACTTGTCTTGCATGTGCTGTTTGCTGCATCTGCCATTGCAGTTACCGGCATCCCTGGCAACTACAATGGTCCTACGCTGAATAAGTCATTAGAAACTCGAAGACCCATTTTGCCTGCTTCATTTGTACTGGGCCCCACGATTTCTGATGGCGGCCCTGCCCGGGGCGAAACATGCTCCTCCTAACAGTCGTAAATTTGTGTTTCTGCAAGTCTGCATGAGCTCCATTTGCATAAACACGCCTTTACTGAACTCAGCCAACATTACAAAGCCCCTCCCCTGCTTAACCTCTCCGGGTAGAGGTGGGTATATGTTGTATATGCGCCAGATTTGTGCATGTCTGCATAGGCACATATGCATGCGCCCACTTCCTGGGCATGGGCAGAGCGATTTTGAGCATCATACGCTATGCAAACTGGCGTACCTTCCCCTTTGCATCAGCCCCTAAGTCTCTCCTTTATTGTTTGTGTATCAGTTCGAAGGCTGTGAATACTTTCAATATGGCCCACTTATCTCCCATTTATTCATTATATTTGTACCCTGTTATAGAAATGACTTGTTAGTGTAGGTCACCTGGTCACAGCAGATAGGTGTTTACAATATATGTTTATTTCTGATATTATACTATATATCAAAATTCCTGAGATTAATACACAAACATCTAAAGTGTGCTTCTGTGTATGTGTATATATGTGTGTATGTATAAATAAATATATATATATATATATATATATATATATATATATATATATATAAAAATATATATATATATATATATATATATATATATATATATATATATATATATATAAATATATATATATATATAGTGTGATATAAATATAATTTGTATAATGCAAATATAGGAATAATTAATGAAAATTAATTTCCTCATGGTAATATTTCGTTTTCACCATCAGCAAAGTCAGTTTTGCAAGCGCTGTACTGTAAGTAAAATGATTTTAAAATACTGTAGAAATTTGTACATTCCCATTCATGTAATTATTATTATGACTGACTGAAGTATTATACTCGTCTATCTTGATTAATATGTTGTAGCACGAATCATTAAACATTTTGAAATGTGTCTACTATTTCAGAATATGATGGAGTATAGTTTATTATGCATTTTACAGTATGAATAATGTTTGAGTTGTGAACCACCCCGAGTATTTTATAGAATATATTCTTCCCAGACATGTTCTACAAACGGGAGCTCACTCAATGTACGGATAGGCAGCTACTTAAAGGTTTCTAGAGAATCACATCTCATCAGACCCGTTCTCTTGTCTGTTCATTGGCTTCCTGTCAGGCCCCACATTGATTTTAAAATGTTATTGTTGACTTGTTAAGCATTTAAGGGCCATGGGACTGTCTGATTCTGTCGCTCCCTATAGACTGTGGTAAGTCATGAAGTCATTATTTCTAGAATTGCTGTCAGCACCAAATTCAATTTGCAGATCCTTTTGGTTAAGGCTATGTTAGAAAATTTTGGAAATATTGCCTGCAGTGCAAGACTTTATGATTGTAAAATGCCAAACTCCTCTTCAAATGATATTGTAAATAGTGTTCTCCCCTGAGTGACTGCTTACTAGTTTCCTTATGTTGTAAAACAAGCAATGCACTAGGATCACATTTTTTCAACTTCTGTATAGTAATATAAACCAGGGGTTCTGAACCCATTAAATATATGGGTGCTACTGGGTGCTACTATGACAAAAAGAACTAATGTTTAGCCCCCTACCAGCACTTTAAGGTCTTCCAGTTGACAACTGGAAGGAGGGGTGGTGCAAACAGAGTTGTGTCACTTTATAACAAGGATGCTGATTGGGCGGAGCTGCAGCTTTGTCCAATCAGCGTCTGGGACACAGTGCTGTTTGGATTTGAAGTGGTCTTGGTTGTCAGTGCTGTTGAACTTGCTCCAGGTTGTCACTGCTATTACAGAAGCTGTTACAGCACTGGCTGAGTGAGTTCCTTGAAATGTGATCACTACAGGTTTGCAGGGTGGAAATGTTTTTCTTTTGGGGGTGGAGTTGGCCTGTAATACTAGTTTATGTATTTTTGTAGAGGCTAGATACGGCGGCTGTATACTACTCAGCACGGACGCACATACGAAGCCAGGCTATTATTAACTGTTATTTGTAAAGAGGCAGCCAGAAACCATTATTAAGTGAATGATCTGCAGCATACATAGGATATATCATCATCATCATTTATTTATATAGCACCACTAATTCCGCAGCGCTGTACAGAGAACTCACTCACATCAGTCCCTGCCCCATTGGGGCTTACAGTCTAAATTCCCTAACATATACACACACACACAGAGACCAAACAGACTAGGGTCAATTTGCTAGCAGCCAATTAACCTACTAGTATGTTTTTGGAGTGAGGGAGGAAACCAGAGCACCCGGAGGAAGCCCACACAAACACGGGGAGAACATACAAACTCCTCCCAGATAAGGCCATGGTCGGGAATTGAACTCATGCTGTAAGGCGGAAGTGCTAACCACTTAGCCACTGTGCTGCCCATGGATATATGAATAAACTCTGGTGATGTCATCACCTGTAGGACTAGAGCTTCTGGGTAAAAAAAAAAGTCAGCTCCATTAGCATGAGTTGTAACTGGAGCGTAGTGAAAATATGTACTATTTACTTTATTGTTTAATTTAGTCTACATAATCCACCCAAAATAAGATACCACTGTATTTAAAAATGCTACCAAAAGATGGTTCTATCTGGAGCAAATTATACAATTCCCTTAGACGCATAAGCTAGAATTGGTCTGGTCATAAAACTTCAAATAACTATGGTCAATTAGTTGGGCCCCCATGATTTTCTTTTCCCATAGAAAATAATAAAGATTACACATGTTTTCAGATTATTATTTTTTATAAGTCCATTGTCCTATATGTGATATTTATTACAACAATGGGCCTGGGTTTGCATATGAGCAAAGATGCATTTGTACACCTGTTTCCACGTCTGTGTTTTGAATTACACGCATTTTAAGATACATACAAAATTACACGTAGCCTATAGATTTGTCTGGAGCAAGAATACGACAATCATCATCACCAACTTCAAAACTTGTGTCCAGTTTATGTAGGTGCAACATTAATGTCTATTTCAAGATCCACGTAACTCAAAATAATTCCCAGCTAAAAAGGGGTGTGTTTAATATGTTTCTGTGTTCCCTTACTCTATACGTTAACGGCTCAGATCCGCCTCTCCAATCAAATGCGCAGTGAGTCCATGTTGTACAAGACGCATTATTCACATCTCGCAAATGCACTTACAAGCAACTCTAAGGGGGGTATTCAATTGTCCGCGGGATCGAGCACGGAAAAACTATTACCGTTAATACGGTAATTTACTCGCTGGATTTCAGCTCGCAGCTCAGGGGGCTGCGAGCTGAAATTCAGCGAGTAAATTACCGTATTAACGGTTTTTCCACACAGGATTACTGTAATAACGGTAATCCTGCGCGGACCGCGGGATTTTCGGCAATCCCGCGGACAATTGAATACCCCCCTAAGAGGTAAATGTATCAAGCTGAGAGTTTTCCGGCGGGTTTGAAAAGCTAGCTATCATTTATTTAGTACATTCTACAAAATGATAGCTAGAATCTGATGGTTGCTATAGGCAACATCTCCATTTTTTAAACCCGCCGGGAAAACTCTCAGCTTGATACATTTACCCCTAAATCTTCTCCAATAGACTTGTTTTGTGTTCAACACTGAAGTAATGAAAAAGAAGCCCAATAGTTCATTATTAATTAGTTCTTAATAATGGGTCGAAAAGCTGATTCAGACATAATTTGTATCTTGTCTTAAAAATGTAAGTATCCCTAATAGGATCCAATATTCAGTATAATTTATCATTTTCAACGCGTTTATCACAATGGATCTATTTATTTCTAAAAGCATTGCTGATATAAATGGAAATTGTCATGTAAAATAAGAAAGTTTGGGTCTTCTACTTGGATAGGCCACTATGAATTAAGTTAACGCTGAAATATAACGCATCTCATATGGCTAAAGTTTGGCTGGAGTTCTCCTTAAGGCTGGAGCAGACAGGTACTCCAGACAAAGGGCTTTTTATAAAAACTGAGGCACTTTGTTAAACGTTGACAAAGCATACATGGATATTTTCATAATCTCCCAAGTCTGGCTTCATCCCAAGAAAAAAAATAATATAAAATTGGCACAACATGGCATCGACTTACAAAATATTAGCCCATAGTCAGTAGAGAGCAAAATAACATTATTTAATGCTCTTAACTGCTGACTGCGAGTTATCTCTGGGAAGTGTAAGAATACAGTATAATTAATGACATAAATTTCTTTGTGTATAAAGCTTACAGCAAAATATTACAGTGGCCGAGTAAAAAACTGAGAGTCTGTCATCAACTACACATCATGATATCAGACGTGTCTTTGTGAAACAAAGTGAATATCCAGGTCGAGGACACTTCAACACTCCAATATTTTTAGAATCACGTAATTTTGCTTCAAAGGCTCATATTAGTCTTGTGCTTTCTTTGCAGCCATATTAAAAGCAGTAATCCCAGGTAATCATTTCAGACATTCATTTATGGGCGAATTCAAGTGCGTGCAGCCAATAGACTATCATTTGTATTTAATATAACTATCTCCCTGTAATCTGTATATGTCTGCAAGTGAAAAATATCATCCCACAATTAAGCCACCTTTCTAGACAGAGAATGTGAATAATTCCTGTTTAATATTTACCCTCTTGAAAGAAAAGGCTGTTTCTACCTATAATGATTGCATTCTTCCTTTTAATCTAAAGTCTGGTACGCGTGCCTTAAAGTACAGGGCAGACAGAAAAAAATTATATTTTTAGAGCTCCACGGGATATAAAGAGTTTGTTAACAAAAGATCATACACTTGATAAAGATATTGGCACTGTGAATAATAGCTTTTTCTTGTTTAAGGGCTGAACCCACCTTTGTAGAGTTTTTGAGGTTAAATGTGCAAACATATCCTCTATCCTATATTTAATTGTTCATTAGATACAATTTCTAGTAGAGTGTATCTAACATGTATATACCCAGCGCCCACCACAAAGTCATATACAGAATGCCATCAGGTCTAAACTGACTAGCGTTGGTAGCTTTTCAGACTCAGTGAAAACTGCTGACGTCTGGCAGGTGACGCGGTAGCGACGGTCAGGCATACGCATGGCAACTAATGATGGAATCCCTGCAGTAGGGGTACATGTTAGCTGCAGGTACTGTACTTGAAACCCTGTAATTAAGAAGACTCATAAATCACACTGGCCACTGAATACAATAAAATAAAATAAATATTGGGTTTGAGATGTCTGAACTAGCTATGGTTCTAGCCAATGTGCCAAAATTAAATCGGTAGGTCAAGGATTCGGAGTTGGGGTCCTAACAACGTGTCAACCATTGGGATGGGTCTCTAAGATCCTCTTAGTAAATTTAATGTCCTCCTAAACTGATCATCTGGTGTGCAGTGTGTACCTGTATGGACCTGACAAGTGCACGAGCTGAGTGCCCAAGCTGAACCTGTTGTAGATCAGGTAGAATATAATATAATAGTCTTTTTGCTATTTTGCCAGCGGGGTAACATGCACTCAAAGGCTGCATAATTTGACCTTAGACAATTTTGGTTTACAGTTGACCCACATGAATAGAAAAATACGTTCCTGTAAACTGTTCAATTGGGACAGAATATTTTTATTGTTAGAGTCCTGCTACAGTAGAGTATTTTTAGAAGTACAGCCGTTTCAACTACTTTTTTGCTGCCCCCTCGCCCCCCGAAGTTGATGCAACATTTGCTTTTGGCTGGAGCGATGATGGTCATGATGATTTATTTTGCTGGTCTGTGTAGTCGAGTTAGGGCTGAAAATAAATTCTGCTGACGATTTCACAGGTAAATGCAGAATAAAACAAATACTTTCAGAAACAGCTTTTAAAATTTTGCACAACTCTAATGACGGGATTCTATTTGTCCTCGTTTTACAAAGACAGTCCTGGTTTTTGCTGCCAGAACTGTTACATTTTTAAAGGTTCATTGGTCTTATAATTTAAGCTCCCGGTTAGAGAGCGAAGTTGTTGCGGAATTGATGGGGTAGGAGTAAGGTTCTCTGTGTGAAATGAGATAAATAGTCAGATGAACACTATTTAAATTGAGTTATTTCTACTCCTGGGTTAAAAAGATTCAGGGTATCAGATTCCGATTATTGTTTTATGGCATGTTGTCAGAAGAGGGAAAATAAAAAAGGTATGTATACAGTATGCACAATGCAAAATACCTTCACACCAATCATAACAGATCTGTAATAATATTACATTTCACTGGCTATTTAGCCCAGGATATTCCCTCTTCTGAAATTTGTATTGCTAAGGTCTGAACCAGGGCCGGATTTACCACTAGGCAACTTAGGCAATTGCCTAGGGCCCAGCGGTCCCCAGAGGGCCCTCCCAGGGCTGGCGGTGAGACCACCCTTTAAAAATGGGACGCTACTTATGGGCCAGTGCTATATGCTTGCCCCCCCGGGCTAAAGTCTGCCAGCCAGCCCCTGAATAGGGGTATATGTTATGCTAAAAAACTATAGTGCTATGGATTTTTTCAGGGAGGGGGCCCCAAACCAGTATCTTGCCTAGGGCCCCATGAGGTCTAAATCCAGCTCTGGTCTGAACCGCCTGTTAAATCTTCAGCTGCTCTTTATCAGTACAGTTATTATAAGATCCTATGTGAGCATTTTCTTTTGTTTAATATTTATTGCATATTGTACCTGAAGGAGGTTGGTGAAAAGGGATGTTCCAGGTTTGTGTTTTCAAAAACATAATAAAACATTGTATGTGTGTCTTCTCATATACTAAACAAAAAGACAGTTGTTGTCAGCACTTGTCCGTATTATCCTCCATATCTGTGTGTATCTAGCAAAATGAAAACATAAGGTATTGGTTCATATTTTGATCAAAACATTTAAGCCTGCATCCCAGTGTCAAGGGCACCTCATTATATGCAGGTCCTACACTGACCTATATGCTTTAAACACCATTAAAATGCAGTTAAAATCAGATGCACTCACCTCCCAGATATAGGGGTTTACATCTAGCAAGGGCCAAATGTGCCTTAAACAGGCCTGATAGACTATACTCTAGCATCTGTAAAAGTTCACAAATTGAATAAAAAGATTATTTTATTATATAATTAAATTAAATTGTCATTTTGTTACTTTTTAATAAGCAAGATTTGCAATGCAAAAATTAATATTCACATTTCCGTCAGGTAAATAATCATTTTATATTAGTTTGTTGGTTTAGATCAGGGTTAGGTAAACTGTGGGTTTTGCCTGGTAGAGAATAATGGGAATTTTAGGCTTTACAGCAGCTAGTTTTCAAAACACCCCCTACCTGTGTTTTACACATAAAGAAATTTGCAGCTCACATTTTTTTCATGTTTACTGTTGCCATCAAAAATAATATTTTTTATATTTTATTTTTAAACACTTCAAAACAATATTTTAAAATAATAACAAAAGTATATCAGCACTTTTTTAAACTCAAACAGCAATTACTAAGGTACTGAAGTTCAGTTTGAGCAGTTTTCATTCCTTTTTGAATTTGAGGTTCACAGTTTGATAGTAAAACAGTTAAAATGTATCAATTTAAACTCAAACAAATTCAATTCCGTTCAAACATGGGGGTCTATTTAAGGTTGGTGGGCAGTGGGCGGCAGTAAGTTTAATTTTGTATCGCTTGCAGCTTGTGATCAGTCCTTCCACTCACTCCCTCTTCCATCACCATTCTTTAGTGCAAAGTGGCAAAAGAAATAGATTTGAGAATTCTGTATTAAGAACCAGAAAGGGGGAAGGGTGGGTGCCTTATATTTTTCCTAGATGGTAGTGCAGCTTTATAATATCTGATGCTAGAAAACAATCACACTTTTTTTTTTTCACATAGGCACAATTTGAAGACTATTCATGCACCCAACCCACATTTAGTAAGGAACACCCAAAATCCACGCCCATCAGAAAATGCTAAATGTTGAACTCGCCACTGATACCACCCCCATGGCATGCGGATCATGGGTTTCCTATGGTAATGGTGCATTTGTGCAATATATAGGAATATTACACATCACAAAATTAAAATGCAGGGTGGATTACTGAATGGTTCTAAAGGCCCCCTTCTGTCTTGAAAATGATTTAAAGGTCTGGTTGCTGCTTCTTGCCTTGAGCTTGCAATTCATTCAGTCCTTATCAATGGATCTGAAGGAAGATACGGCTTCTAGCAGCTCCTGGCTTCAGCCTAACAGGGAGGGGAGGGGGTGTCCTGGGGGAAGTAGCATGCTACATGGGGGAGGCTGGTCAGAAAGAGGCTTTGCCAAAAAGTGGGCAACCAGTTCAATAAACAAACAGCAATATGAAATTTGGCACATTAAACAGTATTATCAAAGATACAAATTATATGTTTGTCTGTTGCCCCCACCCACAATTCTATATTTTATATTGCGCAGATGTTCTTTTTCCATTCCAAAACAGCTACTGTAAACTATCTCCATGTGCTAAATAAAAGATAGGCGTCCTTCTTATCTTTCCTCCATAACTCCCTAATGACCACCATTTCAAACAGCACATAAGAATAACTTATCAACAAAAGTACTGAATAACAAAATAATTATATACAAGCATTGGAGTGAAAAAAAGGTGTTTGGGAAAAAAAAAAAAATTGCAATACCATTTACATCACTTTATTTTCATTACTTTGCCAGTTTTTCATCATTTGCCCTTCTACTAATAAAAGCAATAACCTCTTCCTTTTTGGGTCATCTCAAATAAATTTCTGAGGAATACGCATCAAAAAATCAATACCTATTGATTTTGGTGAAACAGACAAATTGGTGTACTATTATCCTCATCTAACATTTCTGACAATCAAACTGCTCATCATGACTCCGTCCTGATAGTCTAGTTTTACCTGCTTTGTTATGTAAGTGAAATGACTGTAATTTAATGGCTTATAAAATGAAAATCCAAATCTCAAACAGTATTGATTTCTGATTAAAGGAAAATATACTGTGCATATAGTTTTTTGATTTGGTAAGTACAGTCTAAACTCCAATCCCCAGGCTGCTGTAAGTGTCATGTGTATTTTTTTCATGTCTGTTGATTATATTTGAGATTCTAATTGAGGAAATGATGCGCTCTTATAATTAATTTCTTAGAGCAATGGTGTGCAACTTGTCATGAATTTAGGATCAGTCCGAGGACATTTTGGGGTCCCCTGAATGTCAAATATGTACTATTATTTATTTTTGCACTGTCCTTTTCAGGGTCCCAAAACAAATGGCACAGAGACACTTGGGGCTAGATTTACAAAGCTGCGGGTTTGAAAAAGTGGGGATGTTGCCTATAGCAACCAATCAGATTCTAGCTTTCATTTATTTAGTACTTTCTACAATAAGACAGCTATAATCTGATTGGTTTCTATAGGCACCATCCCCAATTTCTCAAACCCGCAGCTTAGTAAATCTAGCCCTTGGGGTCCTGCATAAAATAAGGCTGAGTAACAAGTATTAGACCTTTATATCATGTTCTCTCAACAAAAAGGAAGTGTGAATAGTAAGAGTTTTTATAGTTTTATTATTATTATTATTATTATTATTGTTGATTTGTAAGGTGCCACAGTGCTTAGCAGGGCTGCCATCAGAGTGGTACAGGGAGTACAGCTGTATGTGGCCAAACAGCAGAGTGGCCCCAGCAGTCCTGGGCCCAAACAAATTTATTAGGGTTGGGGACCTCCGCAGTAAATTAAGGGAGGTAGCGGGCGCCATTTATAGGCAGCAGCTGCTCCTGAGATGTGAGAGGTGGTGTGGGAGAGACCTCTGCACATAATTAAGGATGTGGCAGCGGCCCCCCTTGTAGGCAGCTTGTCTGCCTCCACTCCCAAAATGTTGGGGGCCCACAGTTGCCGCCATTTCTTCCAGTCCCAGCCCCCCAGGTGCCCGACTCCCAGACATTATTTAATAACGTCACAGCGCTGTCAATAGAGAGGAGCCAAAAGGAGACAGCAAGAAGAAGCAGAGAGGTAAGTAAACTACTGCAGGGGTTAGATGGAACCAGGGATGGGGGGTGACTGTAGAGAATGGGGGGGGGGGCTGGCAAGTTTTGGGTAGAGAATAAATTAAAAATGAGAGTGTGGTGAGAGAAGGAAGGACGGGGGCCCTGTCTGTTACATTTGTACTGGGCCCTGCAGTTTCTGGTGGCAGTTCTGGTGCTCAGTAGTGGGGAAACCATTGCATACATTAAACAGGGACATATAAGATAGATAAGATAAATGCAGACATAATAACAAGGGGCAGGGAGGGCCCTGCTCAGGAAAGTTTTGCATGCGGACAATCTCTCTCCTTTCTGATGCTGCCCTAGACACAGAGAGTAAATACACCATAAGTTAGCAGCTGAATGGGCCACAACCGCTTGACCACCCATCATAATGTTTGTGGAGCAATAAATCGGTGGCCGGTAAACACCAATTATCAAGAAAACAGATAAAAAAGACAGAAAAAAAGCATCAGTTTTAAAAAAGAAATAAATAACATTAAGATAAATTATCATCTCTAATCCCCCCCCCCCACCCCCAATAAAAGAAAAGATGCATTCGGAAGTGCTATTTAGTTGAGACAGAAGGTCTGGCCTTCACATCTCTGCTTTGCTATAGTGTGCTCTTTGGAGGGTGAACAACTCACCTGCTGGGTATCATACTATAAATTGGTTTCATGTCTTTATGTGGTGATACTGGCCCTTTATTTTGTGATGCTACTTTAACTACTTCAAGTCACCATCACCCCAACATGGAGAAGATAGGATCAGCAAGGGATTTGAGTTGACAGGAGCAGGCGGTTTTACTTTCCCTGGCTTGACCAAAGCATGATGCAGTCTGTGCACAGACATTCACAGCTTGTTACATCTGTCAGCAGAATCCAGAACTCAGGTGGTCAACCAGAGGCCTTAACAAGCATCTGAGTAGCTTTTGCCTGTGCCTCTTCTTCCTGAATCTCAAGATTCTTCATCTGAGGAAATAACATTAGACTCCGAGTCCATTTAACTTCCCTGTCTTCATTCTATTATAATTGGTGGACTGTCAGGAGTTCTTACTGGTTCGGTCTGACTCTAATTGGTACTAATATTCTGCCAATATTAAAATTTGGCATATGGAGAAACAAAATTAAGATCTGTGGGTTTAATGGACCAGAGCAGAGTGTCACAATATTGGTGTGTTTAGTTTAAGCCCAATGGCCGATGGAGCTAAGTTCAGTCACTATACAGATATAAACTGTGAGTATAAAGTAGCAGATGTACAGAGGCAAGTCGGGTTAGCATACAAAGCAGGAAGGCAGACATAAGCCAGGTTGCCACACAAAGTGAGTCAGACATAAGCTGGGTCATACACAATAGCAGAGAATCCAAGAGGAGCAGGTTCAGGTAGCAGGACTAAAGCAAACACAATACCCAAACAAAGGCTTATTCAGGAAGTGTTTTATAGGCTCAAACAAGAAACAGGAACCAGTATGGATTCCTTTGGGGTAAAGATGGTCATCTTGGTTAAGGCCAAGTTCAAGAGCAAGTGGCAATGCAACAGCAGTATTAATATCATCATCAAACCAAGAAGATTTTTTGTATGCAGGTGTACTGTATGCTGGGGGAACAGAAGAGGATATCAGTCTTAGGGATAGTGACTATGGAGAAAATTGTCAACTAACTGATTTGCTATCATCAGCACCATCCTCACTTTCATCTTTATCCAAAAGTAAGTAAACTCTACCTGCCCCTCTTGATCTGACTACGACTAAACCTTATCCCTATAACCTTTTCATTAGGCCTTGAGAATTGGATAGTTATGTACTTTTCAGCTGCCAATGCTATTTTGTTTCTTAAATCTTCGACAAGTGTTATTTTCTACACTAATAACATCTGTAAGTATGTGTCTTACTTTTTGACCAAATGATGCTGTTGTTGGTGCCTTTGAGTTTGTGTCAGTAACAACGCTACATGATTTTTGGGTACTGCTCCAACTAAGGGAGAAGGTAGTGCTCATCAATGTTTTAAGGCCACTGATGTATAAGTCAGCCTGTTCCATGGAACATATGTGGGTCATTTCAGCATGATTATTTCTCTTCTTATTAATGAGAAAGGTTGGATGAATTTCTGTTATGACTGCTTAAAGAACCGTTACAGCAGCTGCATCCTTTAAAGTATGATTACTTATATTTTCCTGGATGTTTTACTATTTTTCTGTTTCATTAATATTATTATTAATAGAGCAAACAAAAGGAGATAATAAATATATATATATATATATATATATATATATATATATTAGACTGCTGAAACAGTGAACAATGACAATTAATAATTACAGTTAATAATTACATAATTATAAATCAGTGACAGTTATAATTATAAAATGTTGTAGAACAAGGAAAGAGCAGTTCTCCCAGTGAGGTGTCTTAGCTGTGCCAATCTGACACATAAGACTTCTGCCAGCTGGCAGGGTGAAGGAGCTAAACATTCACCCAGAATGCTCTCGTTAGCCACAAACTAGTGGGCAAAAATTATGACCTAATAGTTCCCCTGGTACAGAAAATCAAGATCAAGCTGTATCAATTTCAGCTGCTGTACTACTGCTGTGTACCTATGCTGTCCTGAACTAGTACTTCTAATAAATTGCAGTATGCCATGCACACACAGTCTGAGACTGATACAGTAGTGACAAGGCTGACAATCAAAGTGCAAATTCGACAGACCACAGACTTCTGTTTATAAGTTTGAGAAACACAATTACTAAGAGCAACAAAACAGAGCAATACTCGCCCAGTTATCAGGTGTGTTATTATTATTATTATTATTATTATTATTGTTATTAATTTTTATTTACAGGGCGCCACTAGGTGTCCGTAGCGCTGTACAGGGACAAACAAAATTACAATACGAGGTGAGACAGCACAATACAGTAAACAATAAGCACAGTAACTCAGTGAGCTCAAAGCACAGCTAGGGTGGGGGCTAAGGGAGAGGGGAAGGTCCGCATATGACGGAGCCCAAGAGGGAGGGCACAGATGACAGGGAAACCCCCAGAGGGGAGAGGAGGGAGCGAGAGGGGACGGGGGGGAAGAGGGTCCTCGAGGAGGAGGGCTAGGTAGCTGAATAGCAGAGCTAAAAGTGGTGAAGACAGGAGGAGAGATGACCCTGCTCAAAGGAGCGTACAATCTAAGGGGTGGGGTAGACAGACAGAGAGACACGGGGGAGAGAGGGAGAGTAGGAGGAATGGAGGATAAGGATAAGGGAAGGGGAATGAAGGGGAAGAGGCAGAAGAAAAGGTAGGAGGTTAAGTGAGAGACTGGAAGGCTTTAAGAAAAAGGTGGGTTTTTAAAGCCTGTTTGAAACTGGACAGATTAGGGGAAGTTCTGATGGAGGAAGGCAGCTTGTTCCAGTGGAGGGGGGCAGCGCGGGCAAAGTCTTGGATACGCGCATAGGAGGAGGTGATCAGGGGGGAAGAGAGGCGACGATCATTGGTAGATCAGAGGGGGCGGGATGGAGCATGAATAGAGAGGAGGGTGGAGTTGTAGTGTGCAGTGTAGTTGGCGAGGGCCTTGTATGTAAGAGTGAGGAGCTTGAAGAGGATTCTGTAGGGGAAGGGGAGCCAGTGTTAGATATTACTACACAGAGGTCCCAAAATATAATAATTGTCAATAGTAATATATTAATTTTATTGCACCAAATCAAGATTAAAATAAATTATATGCATTTCAGCTGCTGTGCTGCAGCTCTAGTGCTGCCAAATGTATGTTGTCCTGAACTGGCAGTAATAAATGAATGTCTAAGACAAGAAGTCTGGCCAGCCATTTGCAAGTGCGACTGACCACAGACATCCCTTTGAGAAAGACAATTCCTTAATTCTAAAGAACAAAACTATTACTACAGTGATCACCACTAGCCATTGGGCAAAACATTGAATAACCATTACTAGAAAATTAAATTCTCTTACAAATCAATATAAAAATCAATATAATTTCAATTGTATGAATTTCAGCTCTTTTATTTATTGCTCTTAAAATGTTTATCTAGTCCTATTGACTGAGTTGACCGTCATCTTACTAGCTCTATATACCATAAAGCCCACAAAATGTAAATTTAAAAATATAGTGCAGAATGATATTCACAGAACGATGAATTAAAAAATGAGACTTTGGTTTTGCGGGACAAGATTACTAAAATTAGTTAAAGGGGTGGAGAACATGCATTTTGCAGGAGTGTTACTTGCTCTATGAAGAGGCACACACCCCTCTCCACTCCTCAAATCCCTTGAGAATTGGGTCAGGTGGATCGCCATTCACCAATTTGGACCAGCTGGCAGAAACGGAAATTTGCAAAATTCAGTGTGATTAACACATTTGTGTCCGATTTCAGGGCAACTGGCATTTCTGGGTTTCATGCATCTCTGTATAAATGTTACAGAGGAGTATTACACTGTATATCACTTATTCCTGGTGGGGCATCATTTGTATGCCTGTCAAATAACGGATGTTTTGTTTCGAAGACACTTGCAGGGGTGCACGGAGGATTGTCGGGGGGGGTGGGGGGGGTTTCTCCCCGCCGACCCAAAAAAAAAAACCCGTTTCGCCAGCGCTGTCCTATACAGCAGCCCCGGCGCTGTCTAAGAAGCGTCTGCGGCGGTGCTGTTTACAATACAGCACCGCCGCGGACGCTTCTTTGACAGCGCCGCGGCTGCTGTATAGGACAGTGGCCACTTAGTTAGCGCAGGGGGGGTTTCTAGAGACTCAGAAACCCCCCCCCTGCGTGCACCACTGACTTGCAGTAGCCCTAGACCTCTTCATGCACCGTATTTCCAGAGTTTAACGGACCACGAAATCTAAGATACAAGTTGTATTGTATAAAAGAGCCACCAGAATACATTCACAAGCCCGGTGTGCATTGGAATTAAATCTTCCCTAGACAATCTCAATTTAAGCTTATTTGTTTTTTTTATATAATCTTCCTTGTATTTTAGGTTCAGTTGTCTTGTAATGGGCAGGTTGACAAGTTATCTTCTTTCATTAACAACCCACAATTGGAAATATTTGGAATAACTGATATTGTATCAGTATTCATATTCCTATGATGGGCAGCAGGCGGCCCACCCAGCTGTCACCTGTGGCCCCCAACTCCTTTCCGCTTTATTGTCATGTTTGTTTCTTATACTTGTAACACTTGCTTATGTTACTGTAGATATGTGTCTATTTGTTTATTTAAATATATTGTTTCAACATATTACTGAGATTAAGGGTAACTTGCGGCCCTTTTGCAGGATAGAGGGGGCCCCAAAATGTATCATGTTGCCTATCACTGCTTTAGAGGGTCAGCCTTCACAAATGATGAATATCAGCTCTTGTATCATACATTGTACAGGGTGATTCAAAAGTCGCAGTACACTCTTTAATTTCAAAAACTCTACAGGAAATTGGGAAACCTGAATACTCCAGTAAGGTATGGGTGACGTAGTCTATTTTTACGGTATGTACCAAGCATGGGCTCCATCTTGAAATCGGCCAATCGGCCCAATTCCTGTAGAGTTTTTTAAATAAAAGGGTGTACTGCGACTTTTGAATCACCCTGTAGTGATTGGTATTTCATTATTGTGCAATGTTTGCTAACCACTTCTCAGCCGTGTGCAAAATGTTGGTTGCATATGGTATAGTGCAGCCCTCCAACATTTCACGGTGCACATATAGCTTGCACGATGGTGCACAGCCCGAGGAGTGTCTTGCTTCACCCATTGGGTGTGCCTCTCCCTACCCTTATATCCTACATCATCATCGCAAAGTTATTCCCTACAATCATTATACCCCCAGCTGCTTATCCCCCCAGTGTCGCTCAGCAGAGATGGCTATCTGCCTTACCTCTCTATTTTCTGTGTCAGTAAATTAATTTTACCGGGTATTGCAGGTATCATGTTACTATTTAGTTGTATTGTTTTGCAGCCATTTAAAAATATATATTGTTGAGTCATATTTATTATAGGACCACTAAACTTAATATAGAAATAGCTTTGCATAAGAGAATTACTAATATTTACAAATAGGTATGTTCAGAGCTTCAGATCTTTGGTACATTTGCTGAACAGCGAAGTGTGGGTTAATGCTCCCTGTTTGTCGGCTATTTCACAAAAAGTTACCTAAAAGCAGCTGGCTGCATTCATCCTTCAGCGGGATTACTGACAGGAAGCTTACAGTGCATAAGAAAATATTTCCCCCATACCATAACAACTTCAAATATCCTCAGTAATGTTCAGCTTGTGAAAACTTTACATATAAATATAAGTAAATCACAATCATCATCTTCACCATTTATTTATAAAGCACCATCAATTCCGCAGCGCTGTACAGAGAACTCACTCACAGTCTTAATTCCCTAACACAAACACATAGACACACACAGACTAGGTTTAATTTGTCAGCAGCCAAATCAACTGATGTTTTTGGAGTGTGGGAGGAAACTGGAGCACCTGGAGGAAACCCACGCAAACACGGGGAGAACATACAAACTCCACACAGAGAAGTCTGTGGTCGGGAATCGAACTCATGACCCCAATGCCCAAACATTATTAGTAGCACTTTTGTATAACCCAACTGTCAATTTCAATTTAGTAATGCTTTAAATTTCTTCTCTTTATATTTCATTTTTCTTTTTACCAACTAATTATTATGACTGGTCTAAAGTAGCATAGAAAATTTATTCTGACTGACTAATGAGTTAACTAACCATATTTTACCATAATGGCATTCAAAACACATACACAAAAATGTTCCTGTAGTTTTTACTTAGACATGTTTCTAGAATACGAAAATGTCATGCGTTTCCAGAACCAATTCGTATAGAACTCCCTCCTGTTTTTATATAACATTATGTAATGAGGCAAAGGTGCTCCAACCAATCAGATTTTTGCTTTAATTTTTCTGTGCTGCATTAGAGAATGAAAGTTACAATATGATTGGTTACTGTGTGTTTCAGAACCTTTCTGACCATTGGACTGAGTTATTAACCCTCCCCTTGCGCTCTAACAACATTTGGTACCTATCTTTAAAAAACAGGGGCACAAGGAGAATTTTCAGGAGAGGGCTGGATTCCACTAATGCCTTTCACCCAATTACCTGTTTATATACTGGAAAAAAAATATTTCTACAATGAAAGTGTCAAAATGCTCTGTTCTTCCAAGGAGAGTCAACATCTCGACTACATCAGTTCAAAAATGATTTATCTTTAGATTTTAAACAGTCATTTATTACTTCTTGTAGAAAGAACACATTACAGACAGCAGTTTCCTATTATAACCTAAATCTAGATCCTGTTTGCACCACAAGAAGGAGAGTACTTACCTGGACCTAGACTGTGTCTGTACCTCCTACATTATCATGGTCATCATCATCATCATCATCATCTATTTATTTATATAGCGCCACTGATTCCGCAGCACTGTACAGAGAACTCACTCACATCAGTCCCTGCCCCATTGGGGCTTACAGTCTAAATTACCTGGGCTTACAGTCTAAATTACCTAACACACACACATACAGACCGTATGCATTGGGCTCCAGCAGTATCAGTTGCATATTATTGTTGCTGCTGTGTTAATGTTAAGGAGAACGGACTCTAACTTTTAAAATAAATCCTTTGTATGATTTAGGCTGACATTATTATTCTATAGAAAAGTACAAGGCAAACACATCATGGTAACAATACACAAACATAGAGTGAGACGCAGAGGGTAAGAGGATTTATATAATACTGGTTAAAAGCCCATCAAAAGGACGGAACAAAAATAAGATCATGTTGGGCCCTTTTGCACCCAGTGTGACTTTACCCTTGTGGGAGCATTGATTGAATAGTTTGTCAGATGGCTGCTCAGCCGCAAAATGCTTAGTGTGGCAAAATTCACAATTACTGTTCATGGGACCACAGTTATGAGCACTAACATAAGTTTCATCCTTATTACCGACATGAAGAACGGCGCGGCATCTTGTTTGCTGACTTTGTAGGCGTTGACGTGATATTACCTCTGTCCTGTTCGCTCTTCGGTTGTTTTCTCTTTACCGAGCAGTTTGCAGAGGAGTCAGATTTACATGGTGATGACGATCACGTTCTCTTTGGTCATCAGTCATAGTTTGTCGTCGGGCTTTACCCGCCCGTCGTCTTTTTGCTGCTTCTTGCTGTGTAGTTTCTGCCACAGCAGACATTGGCCTTTTAGGCGGCATCGCAGTTACACTTTGTTGCTTAAATTAATTAGATAATCCTATTAATTTAACACTAAGTGCAAATAAAACAAATGGATAGAAAATCGATTTTGAATAACAAAGTTTCTTTATAAATAGTAACTGCCCCACAAAAAACCTATATAAACCAAGCAAAATAATGCCAAGAAATGAGGGAAATCCAGCTAGTAGGAAAAGTCATGCACACAAAAGAGTCATTTGCAAACATTTACCAAATTAGTTTGTGTGTGTGTATTTATAAAGGTGAGGAGCAGCATTAACCTTTTATATATATGTAGATATTGACTAATATATTGTTAATCTATTACTAAATTGTGTCTCATAATAAAAATACAATGAACACAAAAATAAATGAAATTTTGTATTTTTACTATATAGTCTTTAATTGAATATATGTGTTACCTGCCTGGAGTACTGCTCCTAGCAGATTTCACTCTCTCTTAGGGGGAATTCAATTGACCAGGTTGTCCGTGACACTAATGCGGCCCACTCACTATGAAAGTTACTACGGTAATAGTGTGCATTTTTCCTGTTAGTACGGTAATTTCAACGCAGGGTTTTGCTCGCAGCTCTGTGTTAAAATTACCATACTAACGGGAATAGTGTGCAGGCCTCGTTATTCTCACGAACAACACAGCCAATTGAATTCCCCCTTAGAACCATGCTGTTAGCAGAAGCACCCTGTAAGTGGTGGTGGCATAAAACGCGTTTGTAGATTTATGCAACTATGGGGTAGATTCAATTCCCTGCGTTGTTCTTTAGAACAACGCAGCCCATGCATTATTACCGTTACTACGGTAAGTTCTCCGCTGACATTCGCTCGCAGCTTCCTGAACAACTTTCTGTCTTCGTTTGTGAACTGCTAGCAAAACTTCCGCTACAAATTGCATGTCCATGTTTTAATACATGGGAATAGTATTTAAATCACACACATAGGTTCTCAGTAGGGATTCTACTATAGTACATACTGTGTGCTCACAGTCATGTCCTGGCATCTAGTGCACAATATAAGCCCTCAGCCACCTCTGATACTTAATACATTTGCCCACTGCCAAGTGTGATCAATGACATTGAAGCACTAACATAGCAAATGACAATTTCGTCCCTATTTCTTAATTTTCTCTTCTTATATTTCTCTTCTTATATTAGGTCTATGTACCTACACACCAGCTACAGTATCATATCTCATGTTTTTGCAGTAATTTCCCTTTACTTTTGGTACTAATAATTTGCAGAGTTTTAGATTATTAATCCGTCCATAGAACAGATCCCTTGACAGATCTATGTCATTTATATGCTTAACAATCACAAATACCCCCCAAGTTCTTTGCGTTTTAATTTTCACTTCCCAAACAACTTCAAATCTTAAGTGAATCCTGTTCTGGCTAATGTATCCGTACAGGAACTGTCTCTCTCTTACTTGTACAACTGAACCAATACAGAACCAAAACATAAAATGCAATCAATAGGTAGGACAAAAAAATTAAATTTGCAAATTAAGTATATTTTGTATTGTCTTTCACAGCACCGAAATGTTCAATAAATAAAGGTGATACATTTAGGAAAATTACAAGAATAAAAGCAAATATAGAAATAAAGCGTTTAGCTAGCAGCAACATTCTGTAAGTTAACATAATGTGAATATAACTACCTAGAATACTGAGCAGTACGTTTCGTTTCTAACTAACGTGCTTTAAGAAACAGCAATGTGTAAAGTCTTAACCTGCCTGACAATATCGAGCTAAACGTATGGAATCACCACAATATGTCTCTTACAGATTCACTGAACAGCTTAATAAAAATCAACTTGATAAACTGACCCTCTTCTCGTCAGCGCTGAAGGAGACTAGCAAAGGCCGATCCAGAAAAGCTGAGATGATTTTTTTTTTTTTTGCTTGTCTTTGAATCAACATAGACAATACAATCTCAAATCCTGTATAAGACAAAGCAACCCATTTTCGAATGACAGAATAATTTCTGATGTAAAACAGGCATAAGCCCTTCTAAAATGTTTGCATTTAATCAGAATTGTGAGCAGCAAAATGAACAGGGATATAAATAAGAAAGAGATCCTTATAATCTGCATAATTGAAATATAAATTTAAGCATTAATACACGTGTGCGGCAATTAAAACGAACCCTACTTCAATAAATATTTGCTTTAAACATGCCATGTATTTCAAAATTGCAGAATTTTCTAACACTAAACCTCTCATTGTAAATCTCCCTAATGCTGTACGTGAAATCCGCCTGTTCTTTGTCAATGCATATTTATATTAATATGAGGAACAATTGCAAAATATATTTTTTTTTTCTGGCTTACATTTAAAAATATTGATTCATTAGCAATTTCTCTAAGGAGCTGCTTGCCACCTGAATTGCTATTGATCACAGCTTTGAACTCTTTCAACGTCAATAACAGCCCAGGAGAGACCTGTTTTATCCTATAATTTGCTTATGTGTTTTGAAGTGGCATTTTACAAATTGTTTATCACTCAGATTTTCACCTAATTTTGCAAATTTTGCAGTGATTTAGGCTAGTTTAAAAAAAGAATCAATGGCTCGCTGATGTCTTGATAAACTGTGTAATGGAATATTTAATATGTACTATAAAAATGAATAATGATTAGGATTGTTATAATACGTGTTTATGTTTGTCTGCTTAATTTATATAGTTTAATCCATATCATTTCATAGAAGTGCAAAATCATTGTTTATGCAGTTTGTATATTGCAACAGGAAACAATGTTTAAATTTAAAAATGTTGTGAACTTGAATTAATGTTGTAGATGTAAATAAATATGTATATACTCAATGTCTGGTTTAAGTAAATCTGGACGGTAAACGTTATTATGACGTGTGAGGAATGTAAATCCAACTGTTCATACAAAGACATATATCCAGGTTTTCAAAATGTAACATTCTATACTATTTATAATTTCTTAAAATTCCAGCATGGCAGATATATTTCCAACCTCCATATGTAAATAAAAAAGTTGTCTTGGGAAGAAAATAGAACGATTACAGTATATTTTATTTTTTTCAAAACAGTTTGATTTGTAAGCAAATTTAATCATATCATGTGTATATAAACAAAACACCAAATCATCATTCATTGCTTAATGCAATAGACAAAAATAGAGCATGCCATGTTTTGTGTAATCTGCACAATATTCAATATTATATATGTGTCATTTCAAGGCAGCACAGTAAGACTACGGTGTCAAATCTGCATGACAGATTGAGGTGAATTCTGGAAAGGGTGTGTATATGGAGAAACAGTTTTGACTAAGTCAGACACCCTATAGAATTTATCCTGCAGGCTGCAAGAAACTAGTTTAATCACACATAGCGGAGGGTAGAACATGGATAATTGTCTCTTAATTTATCTATCTTGTTTGGCTGTATTTTGACTTTTTATTTTAAGAGAGTGAGTTGCTGTTTTTTTTAAAAAAAATCAACATTGCCACCTAGTGGTAAGATGAGGTACAGTCCAGCTATTAGCTGAAATGGAGATAGTAAACATTAAAAGTACCCTTGTTCACATTCTAAGTGAGCACTTGCTAACAGAAAACATCTGGGAGGATAAAAATGAACAGGTGTTCTGCGTTTTGCATTCTGAATTAACATAAGATTTTGGACTATAAAACTGAGCACATTACTGAGTGCTACTGATAAATGGAGAAAGGAAGGTACATCGTCTGTATTTTTATTTAAACCACATTCTCCGGTGTCATAAGACAAAAATTAATGTACTACAGAAAGAAGTGAATATATTAATCAATGTTATATAAAATACTAAATACACCTTAGCTTACCTTAAAAATACACGGAAGAAAAAAATGTTAGTACATTTCATAAAAAATACCTCAGAAGTGGTAGACAAAAAAATGTACATGCTCACAGTTGTGGTAATATGAGTTCTTAGCACAGGATATTGATATTGGAAAAATTTAAAAAATAATTTTTTTTTCAATATTTACATAGAGTGTAAGCAGCCATTTTATGTTCTGAACCGAAATGTATACAGTGGAAGCAGTGGCGGATCCAGGGGGGGGGGGGGGGGGGGGCGATCGGGGCGATCGCTCCCCCTACCAGGGGCTTGCTGCCTGCGGCTGCACACTGTGCAGGTCCGTTCAGCAGTGACAGTGTGCTGCTCGGCTGCTCTGATTGTGTTTTAAACACAATCAGAGCAGCGGGACAGCACACTTTCACTGCTGAACGGACCTGCACATACTGTGCAGCCACCGGCAGCCTTAGAACACAGAAAGGGGGCGGGGCCTAAATCGGCCCCTCCCTAAAATCGCCCCCGGGGTAGGACAAATGTCTGGGTCCGCCCCTGAGTGGAAGCCCCTCATACTTCAGCAGAGGCTGCCTGGGCAGGAGGCCTCTGTCTCTGGGGCCCAATCCCATAGTGGGCTACCTTGGGCTGGATCACTGGGCCACCTGCATTTTTTCTCCTTTAAAATGTTCCTATTAGGCTGTGGAGTTGTGTCTTGCCCCCCGGGGGCTAAAATTAGGCAGCCCTCCCCTGTACCTCAGTGATGCCAGTGGTTCCTAGTGAGTTGGTAGGTTGTAGAGAGATTATAATGTGTCAGTAAGAAATATTGTCAGCAAAAAATTGACATCCTCCTCACACCACTATAGTAGACGTAGAAGATGTGCATCATTCATTATAAGGCTGTGATAGTTTATTTATCACTCCTTACACAATATACCCAGGTCTCTTCTCTGGTAGATGCTGCTAAAATCATCACTTTTGTACCATTACAGTGAGACATAATAATGTGTCAGTAACAAATGCTGTTTGTCAGTAAATCTTTATTAAATAATGAGTAACATATTTTATAATGGCCGCATGCCCATTCCCACATGCTGTCTTATCGCAGTGGTTAGTATCTAGGACCAGCGCTACCATAGGTGAACCTAGGTGGTTACTAGGGAGCCAATGGTTTAGGGGGCGCCTTAAACACAGGATGAGAAACACAATGCCAGTGACTGTAATGCCCCAGTGGCGCCCTCATATGGGCATGTGAAGCTGCCGGCTGTTGCTCCTCCATGACAGTGTTACACTGGGAGTACTAAGGTAGGCATCGAGGGTGGGGGCGCCACCTCTGGCAGGATGCTTGTATTACATCATTAAGAGATGAGGATCAGTGCACATCTGTAATACGCTATTTAGTGAGAATGTCCGAATTGAGATATTTGCATAACAAAAGTTTTAAGTGAAATATTTTGCTACAAAAATCAAATATTTATTACAATCTGGAATAGGTAGCATTATGGGACCCACATTGAGACAGGGAGGGTGGGATTCATTATATAACAATACATCATTATAATTATTTTAACAATATATAATGTTAACTAGTGTTATATTGACTAATCATCTATGATGTTTACCAGCCACATCACAAATCAATGCTTTGCAATCAATTTTACCTGCAAAATACTGATTCGCAATTGGCCACAAGTCACCTGCAAATATAATGTGACCAGCAATTTTGTAGTTGCTGTGGACAGTGCACTGATTGATACTCAATAATCCTTCTAAGCTGAGAGGAGAGATCTGCTGTTTAGGGCAACCCAAAGTACAAGCCAGGGAGCTTTTCCTAATTCACTCAGGTTTTAACACTATTATTTCCATAACAATGAAATGAGAGTACAGTGTTGAATATTACACTCTGAAATAAGCAAATATTTTTTACAACATGGTGACTTATATATATATATATATATATATATTGTATGTGTAAATTGATATGTTAAATACACACACACATATATATATATATATATATATATATATATATATATATATATATAATGAATATATCACATAATATGATCTGGTAGTAGGGGCTATACACTTCATACAACATATTTCTATAAATTGTCTCATGGTAGTATATAACTGTATTTTATTTGATGTAAAAGGCATACGTCATTAAAAACCATATACACATATTATTTTTGTAAATGAAAATATATATGGCATTAACATTTCTAACACATTAATAAGAATAAAAAATAGATTACCCCCAAAAATAGTTTTTCTTCATTTAAGTTGCAAATTGACACAAATATAAAACAAACTACTAGTTATTTAAGTATAATAGTTATGCCGTTATGTATACAAATACATTAATTCCAGTAAGAATTTATTTTACATAAAACATGAAGAAATTACAATGATGAATAAATATTGTGGTGTTTAAGTGCTAGATATGCTTGACTTGATAAATATTCATGTTTTAATTTAGTAATTAAACTAAAACAACTGTACAGTACTTTCAATCTCAGTAACCAGTTCCATGTCATCAGCCCTACAACATAGTGTATCCGTTGCAAGACCACCGAAAATGTTTCAAATCATTTTATATTTGTATCGCTAAAAGGGAAAAAACACGGTTATGCCTGTTGGCACCGGCTCATGGGGGCACCAATAGTTATACATCTACCTCACAGAGCTGCAAACCACTTCCCTGAGATTATACAGGTTAACAAGGGCTTTTATTAGTATCCAACAGGAATCTTGGAGATTTATATACATGCCATTAATCACCTAAAAAAAGTCTTTGTTAAGACGAAACGCGTCGGGTCTGTGTGTTTCAACTGCCTCCAGAGTTAGAAGCGGGACTTCCATATTTGATCACTACTGCATACTTTAGTTTCCTAACAAGGAGGACGGATAAGTGAATGTTCTTTTATTTGACGTACGAGCATAATATTGCTCTTAATGATGTCTTAAACTTATGTATTAAAAGTTTTTAGAAATTTATAAGCTTGAGTAATATTGAGATTTGTATTAATTTATGATAAGGACATACTGCACTATTGTGGCTATCCTTCTGCGTTTTAGTGTATACCTGGATCGTTCTTTGATGAGGAGAAGAAGGTCTCTACATGTACCAGATAAGCTGTTAATTCATTACCATTTGGGACGGGTCGTAATTGACACTCCTTCACTTTGCATCTGTTTTTAAAAAAGAATTATGCTATGTTTGGCGCTAATTTTTCTTTCTGTTTTTGATATATATATATTCATATATATATATATATATATATATATATATATATATATATATATATATATATATTATATATATATAATATATATTGTGGTCATTGTGTGATGCCTCTTGTTAGATCTTTGTCTTCCTTTATGCAATACGGTGCTCACAATAGTTTTTATGCCTTCAGTCTAATAACAACTACTATCTTCCTACCAAATTAAACAATGATAATGACAGCACAGTGGCCTAGTGGTTAGCACTTCTGCCTCACAGCGCTGGGGTCATGAGTTCAATTCCTGACCATGGCCTTATCTGTGTGGAGTTTGTATGTTCTCCCCGTGTTTGCGTGAGTTTCCTCCGGGTGCTCCGGTTTCCTCCCACACTCCAAAAACATACTGGTAGGTAAATTGGCTGCTATCAAAAATTGACCCTAGTCTGTGTGTGTGTGTGTGTGTTAGGGAATTTAGACTGTAAGCCCCAATGGGGCAGGGACTGATGTGAATGGATTCTCTGTACAGCGCTGCGGAATTAGTGACGCTATATAAATAAATGATGATGATTAAACACCACCCTATGAATTGGGGCTAAAAACATGAAAATTGCTCCTCACTTGTGTCTGCTGGCCAACCACGAACCCACGAACCACTAATTTACTAGACCAGCTAGAGATGTCAAAGAGTACAAACAACTTCCAACCAGCTGTTTCAATCTTGTTAGATCTTATCAGTGCGAGACATAATCCTACATCCTACATAATCCTTATACCCAGCTCTTGAACATGGAAAACCTCTACTAGAGATGGCAGAGAGAGTAGTGGAGCCTTTTGGTCTATTATGTACATTTATTTTTTTTAAACAAATTGTCCACAGTTATGGGCTTTCCCTTACTTACAGGTGAACCAATTCATGACAAGTTTTGATTTAATGACTGTTTCACAATTATCTTCTCAGTTCTATCCACAGCAGTGGTTAGATGTGTAGACTCCTAAAATATGTAGGCGGTAACATGTAAATAGCTAAAACAGAGTTTTTATTAAATCACTAGTGTACTCTCTGATTTGATGTAGCTATGATGCTCTTTTTATGTTTTATTTTCTTTAGGGGGGGGGGGGGAAGCAACATGAACATCTGAAAAATACCCACTAAGATGATACCATTATGACAGATCGCCTGGAAGGTGCTGAGCCTTTTATTTAAGGAAGGAAGGAATAGGACATGGCAGCTCACTGCCTGTCAGTTCAATTGCTTCTGCCAAAGACGAAGATACAAGGAGCGGAGAGGAAATGTTGAAGCCCCTCTGGCTTTGTGAGGGGAAAGAACAAGATGAAGAGATGTCAGGCTAACCAATTTCACATACAGGATAGAAGTTTTTTGATCACCAGATAGAAGAAAATATCCCCCCTGGGCTCCGTAGCACCCCAAGAAACGCAAGTTTCCTGTCATGTTACATTGACCTACACCCTGGGCTACTTCTTAAAATACTGTTTTCATCTGATCTTCTAACACTTTGGCAAACAGTCATGAACTGGCATAAATGATTAGCCCACAGCAACTTAAATACTTAGGCCACTTGAAAGCCATGCAAAATAGTAACATTGTGAACCTTTAAACATTGCAGTCGTGCTCGCTAAACTAGGATACAATACATGTATGTTTTATTTTAGTTTAAAGTTTGTGCTAAAAAAAAACTATAGCTCTTATTAAAAGTTATTCTGGTCATTATAGTGCATCTAAAAGCCAATTTCTCATCCGTTAAATGAAAGATTTGTCTTGTCTTTGCACCAAATTAGATAGCAAGCTCTTCAGACAACGTAGAACTCTTCTTCAGAAGTCACTCAAATTCTTTCAGGCTATAACTATTGAGGATGACAACAAAATGTATCCCTTCAATTGCTAGCTCCAATTAATGGCTGACGTAGTACGTTTATTCCCTTGTTTCTACATGTAACTATAATACTGTGTACTGTCCGATGAAGCAAAGTCTTGAGTCTTTATGGATTCAGTGATTTGCAGCTGATAAAGCGTTTGCAAATATGTTGGACGGTAGCCAATCAGAAAGCAGAGATTCATCACATGATTCTTCACAAAGTTCCAAAATGACTTCTTATAAGTACCAGGTGGATATATGGAATGTATATATTAATCCACATAAGTCCAATTTATAGCCACAAATCTCTAAATGTTTCACATATTCTGTCAAAATAACAGTGTCGGTATAATCTACATTAAAAATTGTGTTCAATTTTCCACAATCAAAACAATGTAAGTTTCCCAATGCTGCCCTAAGTGATACAAGTATGTACACTTTGCTACAACAATCTCATGAAAGAATGCAAGCTGTATTGCCAAATCTTACTTTGTCTAATTAATATTTCTAGCAAACAACAATTTTCATGAGAGATGTTGCATCAGTTTTGGCCATGCCTAGTGTAAGTGCTATGGCCCAAGCTAACCCTAAAAGGGTTATCAGCCTTCAGAACACATTATTGGTTGAATATTTCCTTGAAACATTGACTTAATATATTGCTTCATTCTTTTGTCTTCCCTCTGTGCCTTTCTTTCATGCTTTTATATCATCAGGCTGAGCTTGTTTATTGTGGTTACCACGGAATATAGAACAGATCTGCTGTGCTCTCCACAGCAGATACAACTGTGTGAAGAAAACAGATTTGTGTCTCATCCAAAGGACACCACTAAACACCAGCATGTGATATTTAATGACTTGACTGAAAAACACAGCAAGTTATCCGGTAACAAGCTCACACCTCTCAGCTGGTGTAGAGATACAGTATAGAATCGAAATTCAATTTGGACTGCAAAGAGTTTCCCAATGGATAAATTAAAACAATTATTTTTTTTAATTATGCACAACACAATACAATAAAAAAACATTTGAGCTTTGTTTCAGTTTCTGCTCAGTATATATCTTTTATTCTATAATTTGGTACCAAAAAATACATTGTACGAAATTTCATAATAAAGAAAAGGCCAATATATATTTTGCAAAAAGAAAAACAATTAAAATATTAATCTAGATCAGGTTTGAGAAAATTAAGTGTTTGGGGTTTATTCCTACTGTTTCGTAATTGCTCTTATTATTTACAAGCTGCTTTAGGTAAATTGTAGGCATTTTTTATTAGTACATAAAGGTCAGATTGAGCACCGCTGACAAGTACATTGAAGTAACATTCATGTTACATTTTCTGAGGCACTGACTATGAAAATAGTGTACAGTGTATATAATATTCTTATTGAAATTAATAAAACATTACCATTCCTGCAGAACTCTCAATTTCATTTGTTTTTTTGGTTTTTACATATAATTACTATATTTTACTTTGCTCACAGTACTGTGCTTTACAGTATATTGGTGCTTTGTTAATACACGAAAATATTTGGAGGGCTCTAATTCACTAATTATATAGGGGTCTTTTTTACATACCAAATATTTTTCTTTTTCATGTACATAGTGTTAAAAGGGGTTTTACCGTGTTTGCTGGGGATCGTTGTACATGTCACACAATTTATTCCATTCCTTGGTCCCCCACAATTTGTGAGGTGCAACAGTCCCTAGTAATCAACTGTACTGAGGAATGCTGCTTGAAAGTTGGTGTAACATTGTAGGAGAGAACGGATCTGACCTATGTATTTGATATAATAGCCAGCTCCTGATTGAGACCGAATTGTCATTTTAGTACCGCACATCCAATACATTCTCTAGTTTGGCTTTGCCACCAATGTTCTCTCTAATCTGCAATGGAAAAGGCTAATTTACACCTACACAATAATACTGGACTTTTACTAGCAAGATCATTTTAACAGTGTCATTTGCATATTGTTCATGCCTGGCCAACCTGTGGCTCTCCAGGTGTTGTGAAACTACAAGTCCCAGCATGCTTTGTCAGCAGATAGCTCGCCGATAGCTGGCAAGACATTCTGGCTTGCCTTAGTGAGTGCTGTGTTTGCTACAGTGTTCCACTGGGTTTCCACCAGAGTCCTAGTGACTACCGTGGATTATTGCACCTCACAAATAAGGAGAGGTTTCTGCAAAATCCCATTTGAGGGTGAAAAAGTCAGAAAAAGGGCCCGTTCTAACCTCTCCAGCTCTAGTCTACGTTGTCATGGTAACGGATTAATTATACTAAGTTAGAATCTCCAGTGCTGAAAGGGGTTCACTAGCATTTGCTCTAGTGGCAGAAACAGCACCGCTCAGCGGTTTTTATGCAATAACACTAGGGGGGGGGGCTCCTACTGGTGGGTGCTGGTAGTGGGATACAGATGTAGAGCCTGAGTTATTAAGGAGAGCAAAGCGTAAAAAAGGAGTAACTTTGCACCTGGGCAAAACCATGTTGCATTGGAGGGGAGGTGAATTTAAAGTGTGGGGACAGATTTATAGTTGGGGTAGGGCATGTCCTAGACCAACTTTAAATATCAGTGTATAAATAAAGCTATGAAGTATTTGTGTGCTAGATGAAAAAAAACAGCCAGTATTTCCCTTATGTGCAAAACAATAAACTAATTTGCACCCCTTGCATTGTAACATGGTTTGTCCTGGAGAACATTTACTCTTTTTTTTGCCTCACTTTCCTTAATGAATCGGGCCTTCATCCCAAAACAATATCCAACATTTCTCACTAATAATTACTTAACTGGACGCCACTTGTGCTCAAAATGCTAAAATACATATCTGTATTTACAAATGCGATTAGCTACTGTATGCAAATGACAACAAGGAGAAATATACAATAGGCTATATAGTAGTTTAGAAAGAATTATGGCACCCTGTCATTGCCGCATTGGGGAGATCAAGGTCATTGATTTAATGTTTATAGTAGACCCATCACCTTCACATAGTCCATTTTGTGGACTGTACCAACATCCACCAGAATGCAGCCTATCAATTTACTTGAAGCTGGTGACATCACTGAGTCTTAGTTCAGCCCAAATATGGCTGCTTTCTTTGTGTGGAGACGAAACTTTAAACAACAGAGTGGTTTTATTTGGGGGAGGATAAGTTTACCATATTATTGAAACTGTTCTAAAATGATGAAAGTAGTTGCAAAACAAACTCTAATATACATAGAAAATGTATACGAGAGATATTTTTCTGCTCCCATATGTACCACTAACTTTCTGACTGAATTACCCTCTGTTTAATTAATTAACTGATGTAAAAACATGTTTTTTTTCATCCATTAATTAATTAAGCCCGGTTAATACAGTCAAATAGTCATTGGTAAGTGCAACAACTGGCAAATATCTTCCTGAACAAATGACAATAACAACCAGGTTGACATGTATGAAAATAATATTTGTCTTATATAAATAAATGACTCATGCTGCATAGCAATATGTCTTGTTAGAGTAGTATTTTAACTGGAGTTAATAGCTGCGCTTTGTAATCCACGTGATCCACATCTGCCAACGTTCCTGATTAAATGACTGAGAAAAAAATAGGCCGTACCTGAGGCAATTGAAATCATACCAATGCCGACTGGTACCATAGCCCTTTCCAGAGTGCCATGTAATTTTGGGTCAGTGAATATTGCGCCTGTACAATGAAAACCAGACTTCGGAGTTTCTCAAATTTTAGAATCATTAAGTAAATTGAGAAAGTTGATCAGGTTTGACCAAGTTCAGATAGTTTGACTATGTTTAAGTCAGTTTGCATACAAGTTTGAGCGAGTTCGAGTTATTATTATTTTTTTATTATTGTGTACGGTGAACAACAAACATCAAACCTCATCCTCATCCTTAAACACATTAGTGTTCACAGTTCTGTTTAAAAATCAATAAGCTAATTATTAGTTACAATATTTTTTTAATGCAAAGTGTGAGCCAACAATTTGAATTAAGCCTATTGATGATTGTATCACGAACGTTTTTGGGAACCAGTGAAATTCGATCAAATGTCAAACCGGTTCAAAATTTTGGAGCATCTGAAGGTCTCACCAACAGTGGCTCTCCTCATAGCAGCACAGACTGAATAATTAGCATCCAAAACATCTGGGGGTAAATGTATTAACCTCCGGATTGTTGAACTCCCGCGAGTTCGCCGTCTTCAGCGCTTAAATTTAAAGCGGCGCTGCCTTGTAAAGGGAAACTTCCCTTTACAAGGCAGCGCCGCTTAAAAATTTAATCGCTGAAGACGGCGAACTCGCGGGAGTTCAACAATCCGGAGGTTAATACATTTACCCCCTGATATGTAAACTTATGCTCCTATAAGGAGATCTAGAAAACATGGTGAAACGGATTTGAGAATTAATGCACACAAACAGGCAATTGTTTCCTCGTCCTAACTTGAACATATTGAAATTATAGAATTAAAACTCAACAGCTGCTTCATCAGGACTGTGTCTGTTTCATGTTTTTTCATGCATAAGCTTAAAATAGTCCTGTTCATTACCTCATTGTAATCACCTTTCCTCTTTTGGGATGTCCCCATTCATGAAGTGGACGAGATGAAATGTGCTGATTCAGTGGGAGGCAGCAACCTGTCCCCACTGTGATTACGTTAGTGAGCAAAGTGCTGTATGTGACGTGGACAGTATCACAATCTGATGAGTGGGATGGAGTAAAACAGAAAGTCACAGACTGAGAGTTGGATAGTAGAAGGAGCAGGATCCCCCAACAGCACAGAACTGATTGAGCAAAACTGTGGATACAACTTGTATGTAAATCAACTGGAATTTTTATTTGTGTTATTCTTTAGAAACAAATATAAAACATATTGAAGGCCATCAAAGTTTTCCTTAGCTGATACTCACACTGTAGTAGGAAAGATGGGAATGTCTTCTCTGTCTCCCTTTTTTTGCCTTATTGTGTAACATATTAAATACAAGTTAACCCGTGCATGATACTCATGCATTCTAGTCAAATCAAGCTACTTAAGGTGTTAAAAAGGTTCTTGTCATGCATTTGGGGCTAGGCCAGGCCTCCTCAGGGGAAGAGCGTTACTTCCCGACGTAAGCGCCCTTTTTTAACGTGGTTTTGTCCACATGTCACCACCTCATCATTCTTCTCCATCACCTCATCTTTCATTTTCATCGCCACATCTATCCAGTTGTCTATCCAGACACAGGGATCTCTCTCATCGGTCCTGAGTATCACACTCCTCTCACTCTTGTCACCCCCGGCAAACACCAACCACTCCCCACTGTCACCCCAGGCAGCCACCAACCACTCCCAACTGTCCCCCCCGGCAACCACCAACCACTCCCTACTGTCACTTCTCCTTCAAGAAATATATATATATTTTTTTAAAATCTTTATAAACACTTTTAACAATTAACAAATTAAATTAACAAATTAAAAACATCTAAGTATACCTAATATCAGCCCTTTCTGAATTTTTTTTTACACACACACTAAGAATTTAGTAGGTCAGTGTATAACTCCGCCCAGCAGGTGGCGCTGCAGCTTGGTTTTATTTTTTCCACACACACACACAGACAGACTAACACACGCCACTAAGCATTTATATTATAGAAAGTATCATAACAACTTTGTAGAGTTCTATTTCATTGGTTGATTGATTGATAGGTTGATTGACTACATACAACAGTATATGGATTTCCACTCTTGACAATTGTACGCTATTAAAATAGATACAGTGCTGCTATTCAAGACACCAAGCAATTTGAACAAGAAATTTAAGAAACAGTTCCTGGGGCTAATTTAGTTAGTTATTATAATTTAGCATGGAGCTGTGCAATACAGTCTTATGTGCAAGTTTGTCTATCTTAAAGAACTGCACATAAATATGTTCACACAGCGAAGAGCAACAATCAAAACCTACTGTCACTCTGTCGCTCAAATACGTGGTTTGTAAAAGTTAAAAATCAGCTCATAGCACAGCTGCCTCAGTTTATTTTAACTGTTCTTTTTGACCACCTACCCCCTCACCCCACATTGCTGCAGAGCTCCTGGGCCATATGGTCCGACAAACGCCAATTGCGTAAAATAAAATGTATTCTACCAGTCATTCAAAACGATCTTTTTCAGTCTGGCAGAAACCAGAAACCAACATTCAGTAATCTGGACACATTTTGACCAGTATTCTGCACTCTTTGACCAGTGACTAGCACATTATAACAACCAGTGCCCACCATACCAGTAAGGTGCACCCTTTCCCCAGTAAATAGTACCCATTGGTCAGTGATTAGCTCACTATGACCAGTAAAAAGCACACACCTGACCAGTAATCTACATTCATTTCACTAATAATCAAGATCTTTCAGCAGCACCTGTTTGGCAAGTAAGGAACCCAAATGGCCCTTAGACACGACAGATCAGTATTAGTCATCTTTCTGTTGCTACAACCATATCTACGGCTTCCGTTTAATGAGGACTTGCTTTGACAATTGTCCTGCTGCCTCTGTGTGATCTCCAACAGCCAAAAGGCATTAAGTGAATCAGGTGATGTAATAGAGGAGAATTTAGAGCAGTATAAATTCCCTAACACACACACACACACACACACACACACACACACACAGACTAGGGTCAATTTGTTAGCAGCCAATTAAACTACTAGTATGTTTTTGGAGTGTGGGAGGAAACCGAAGCACCCAGAGGAAACCCACGCAAACACGGGGAGAACATACAAACTCCACACAGATAAGGTCATGGTCGGGAATTGAATTCATGACCCCAGTGGTGTAAGGCAGAAGTGCTAACCACTTAGCCACCGTGCTGCCAGGAATGCTGGCTGCCGCTTTGTGAATCTTAACAGCCAGCCGGTAGTTAGTGAGTGCTGACTGGCGGTTGAGATGAGTCCCTCAGAGCACGGCCGCCTCGCAGGGACCAGCTACTGTTCTCCGCGGTTCTTCAGCGAGGAACCACGAAGAAAGTCCCAGCAAAGCCTTCTGATAGTCGCACGTGGCCTCTGCAGCTTCCCTCAGGTGCTACTATGGAGCATAAGTACAACTATCTTGCTATTTATGAGTTACTCCAGTGGAATATGCAGTAATGTGATATCACAACAGCTTTTTAGAGATGTGATCTGTGCCTTTCATAATGACACTCAGCAATAGTAAGGTAAATATAAATATTCTACTTTCTACAGGCAAACAAAGCAAGATTATTTATAAATTCCAAAATTAATTGGGGATAAAAAAAATTAATTAATGCAGATCTGACCAACATGTGGCTCTATGGGTGTTGGGAAACTACAAGTCCCAGTATCCCCGCCAGCTATCAGCTGAAAGAGCATGTTGGAGCTGGTAGTTTGACAACAGCTAGAGAGCTACAGGCTGGCCAGGTCTACATTAATGATTAACCTTCATATGTTTATGGTCGGCAGGGCTGGAATTCACTATTAGCTGCCACAAATTTGAGGCAGATATAAACTTATGCACTTATAAGTATCAAGTTTTTTTAAAAAAAGAATATTTCTGTATTAGTTGTAACTGATACAAATGAAGTGAAGTTAAGTTAAACTTATGGAGTAATCCAGCAAGTCTTAAAGGGAGGAAGATGTACCGAAGCCTGCTGAACTAACCCTGTTCTCTCTATAGTTTTATGGTGTAAGTGTAGCATAGGTAAACCTGGGCCGCCCAATCAATACGCCAAGTGATAGTCATGAAATGATGTCTTAACTGCTCCTCAATATGTCAGCTCAAGTTATAACACTTAGATGCTCTGAATTAAAATATTTTGCAGCATTTGACGAACAGGTGGCAACAATACTAAAATTCATCTGGTCTCGAAACTGCAAAGTACATGGGGCATTAAGGAGTAAACGACTCTGCTAATCCCACAATAGGGCTGGTCAAACACTTCACCCTGCAGAATTTGGATTTGCTAACAACATATTCAGCCATCTGTTCAAAGTTGTATCCATTTGTCATTTATATGATGATCTCTAAAGACAGACTTAAATTTTAAGGATGATTAATAGAAGTCACTCTATTGTAATTTTAATTTGGTGTAAGAGTAAAGATTCCACCCTACATGTATTTTACTGTTCTATATTATATATTTGCTGTAGTTTATCGCCATCTAGTGAGAAAATGCAGAAATTGCGCTGTATTATTTGGTTAAAGGATTTATTCGATTTTTTTTCTTTTCTTTTCATTCTATTCTGTGTTGGGTCTAATGTATATACTTATACCTGAAGACTTGCTTTTTCAATTTTCACCACTTGCCTATTTTATGTATTTTTGCAGTACCTACCAACACATTAATTAACCAACTAAACCCAAAGAATAGGAGAAACACTTCCTAAAAATAAGCTGCTGAAGGGGCAGGTAAAGCTGAATGGAAACACCCCCTCTTACCAAACAACATCCCCTCTTACAGACCTGGCTTGCTCTCTAGAAAATGAAATTGTTCAGAAGATACAGAAACAGGGTGGACAAAAGGGACAGTTGTTATAAGCCTGAAAACATCAGTCAAAAACTAGATAACTCCTAAGACATCCCAATGATACTGTGCCACTACTAATCCTAAACTGGATTCAGAAAACTAAATGATAATAAAAAGAAACCCTACCAACCATTGTGTTTGGTGCTTCTTTTACTCTTTCAGTTAAGTTTTGTTTTGTAGTTGAAAAGTGTATTGAATTATTGTATCATTTTAGTAAGGTTAGTCATTCATTTATTTGTACTTTTACTTTTGACTGCTACTCTTTTAGATAGCAGTTTACATTTACTTTTTAGGATTATTTTTCCATTAATTTTTGCTTTCTCCATTAAAGTGTATTATGTTTTATATTAATTGGAAAGAAGCTTCCGCCAGATGCTCCTCTAGTGCCTGTTTGCAGAAAAGAATGAAGGCAGGCTGGAGCGCCAACCACTTCTCCTGATGTCCCAGAAGCGCTAGTGCGGGTGTTGGACCTCTGTCTGACAGCAGTGAAGAGGCGCAGGTTCTGATGAGTAATGTTGGCTTTCCAGAAGCGGCAGCTAGTCTCAGGTTTTAGGACAACGGTTTCCGCAAGGAGTGCTAGGACCTCTTGTAAGTGTAGGACAGTGTGCAGATTCCCAACTGCTCTTGCTACTGATGACAAATTAATTCATGTCACATTGCATGCATTGTCTGTGATAGATGTAAATGGGTCAGTGGCAGAAGATTCTGCCTATATCATGGTATTTGACAGTCAGCTCTGAAAAGGCAATTTGATTGGGGCTGCTGCTTCTGCAGTTTTGTCCGTTGCATCAGAGAACTCGGTGCTATTGCTACATTAACACAGGACTTTAGCTGTAGCACCCAGGTACACTCTGATGCCTCTACATCAACTTAGACACTTTGTTTCCCTCCCAAGATTTAACAACTGCTGACTTAGTTATGAGGCTTAGTCAGTCTACAATGCCTATGGCATTTGCTAATGATGCAGGTGGCGTAAGTTTGTCTCTGGCTCAGCAGGATTTCCCATTTATAAGAAGAAGCTTCGTGAAGGACTCTGCCACAGTGCTGGTTATTCCTAGGAGAGAACCACTTGGTTGTGGTAACTGTTAGAGTCACCCTAGTACCGGACAAGTTGCTTAGTTCTGAGAGTAAGTGTGTGACAAGTCTGGATGCTTTGAAGAGCAGAGAAATTAAGGGACAAAGCTGAAGTTGATGGGTTGGAGAAGATAGAATCATAAGGAGCAAAGTCAAAGTCTGCATACAGATGTGGCTTCTTAGTCCTAATTGACTTGACCTTTATCAAAGTGCTGGTTTCAATAATTGATCATTTCAGTCCTCAGTGTTGGTGGTGTACTGTCACCTTTCGTCTGCAGTATGTGTCCTCCCAGTTCTAAATGTGGGGCTCGCATTTGCCTTTTATTGTTCATTCTTTGGGGCACAAAACTGTCAGAAACTGGATATTATTTTAGTCCATTCTGAGAGCAGCCTCAAGCTGAGACTAGGTTCAAATCCCGGATTATTCCATGATGGGGTCATTAAAGGGTGTATGCAAAGCCAGTCTAAAGGGGGGTAACACCGGGCATGTACCCCAGACCATCCTCTCTCAGGCGTCCCTCTAGGACAGGTTCTGTATGGCTCTTTTTGCTACCCCCAAATGCCAGTATACAAGAGGCAGCACAGGGTCCCGTGTTTAAATGCTTAGCACAGGTTGCAAGGGAAGAGTCTGCCTCTCCCAACACAGCTCGGATGTGTGAGGAAAGGGCTCTTAATGTAATGTGGGAAGGAGGTGGACTATTAATTTAATGGTGGAGCTTGGGTGGGGGCTAATTATGTAATGTTGGGTGCAATTAATTTATTTGTGGGGTGATGGTGGGGTGTTTAATTTAATATGGGGCTGAGTTTGGGGAGAAGGATTGCTATTTATTAGATGCGAATATGAATGGTTTTGAGAAATGAGTGTATTTATTAAAAGTAAATGCTATTAATTTATTAACACCTATATGACAAGTTAAAATTGCCACAACCAGACCCCACCCATATGTAGTTTCAGGGAATAAAAGAGGGGGCTGGAAGCCCACAAGTCATCTGCTCCTGGCTGAAGGCATATTGACTGTTACCATGCCGTACCACATAAACCAAAAGAGCCCAGACATGTCCAAAAACCAGTCAGTGAGGGCTCAAAAGCTGAGATGACTCAGCGTGCAGATGTATGACACCAGTGCTAATGGCACAAGGACAGGTAAGTATGTATGTTCCAGCTACTGTCTATGGTACAGTTTAGGCCAGTGTTGTGCTAGATTTCCTCAACATATTCTGTCTGCCATGATAAAGTGAGTGTTTACCCTAACAAGCTGCTATTTTATATTGTTGCAGACGACAGGCTTGACGACCTGCTCCAGCTGCCAGCGCCACCTCGCCAGACCCTCAAGCGCATTCAGAAAACAGAAAAAAAAGGAAAAGAGAATTAAAGAAAAAAAAAGATAATTCACCTTCATGTTTAGTTTAAGAATTCCATGCACCTGCGTAGTACATGCATTGAAGTATTTCTGTCAGCCTTGCACGTTATTTAGTGTTAGTTAGTTAGTCCATGCTCCTCAATGGTCCCATTGCATAGAAGTTCTCTGACTAAACCTTGCACATTAGGATTGTGTTAGTTAATAAATGGCCCCATTGCATGGAAGTGCATTAAGAAATAAAATTATAAGCAGATTTTGGTCTCCTGTGATCTTTTAAGTATTAATGGGGTTAATGTACACGTATAATGCATGCTGCACAAATGGTTCAAAACAAACACATTTAAAAGGGGGATGCCTATGCTAAACTATGGGATGGGGTGGGGGTCTGCCTATGCTAAACTATAGGGAGGGGGGCTGCCTATGCTAAACTATAGGGAGGGAGGTGGGGGTCTGCCTATGCTAATCTATAGGGAGGGGGGTCTGCCTATGCTAAACTATAGGGAGGAGGTCGGGGTCTGCCTATGCTAAACTATAGGGCAGGGTGGGGTCTGCCTATGCTAAACTATAGGGAGGGGGATGGGGTCTGCCTATGCTAAACTATAGGGAGGGGGGTGGGGTATGCCTATGCTAAACTATAGGGAGGGGGGCTGGCTATGCTAATCTATAGGGAGGGGGTGGGGTCTGCCTATGCTAAACTATAGGGCAGGGTGGGGTCTGCCTATGCTAAACTATAGGGAGGGGGATGGGGTCTGCCTATGCTAAACTATAGGGAGGGGGATGGGGTCTGCCTATGCTAAACTATAGGGAGGGGGATGGGGTCTGCCTATGCTAAACTATAGGGAGGGGGGCTGGCTATGCTAATCTATAGGGAGGGGGTGGGGTCTGCCTATGCTAAACTATAGGGAGGGGGTGGAGTCAGTCTATGCTAAAATATATGGAGAGGGGCTGCCTATGCTAATCTATAGGGAGGGGGTGGGATCTGCCTATGCTAAACTATAGGGGGGTCTGCACAGAGAAAACTATAGGGAGGCTGCACAGAGAAAACCATAGGGAGGAAGGGGACTGCACAGAGAAATCTGTATGGAGGAAGGGGGCTGCACAGAGAAAGCTGTATGGAGGAAGGGGGCTGCACAGAGAAAGCTGTATGGAGGAAGGGGGCTGCACAGAAAAAAAATCTAGGGAGGGGAGCTGCTGTAATGTGTAAGGGAATGGAGGGGCTGTCTTAATAGTACATGGGTGGAATATAGGCTATTTATTTAATGGTGGAGTTTCGGTGGGGGCTAATTATTTAATGAATGACATTTTATTTGTGGGGTGATAATGGGGCAATTTAATTTATTGGTGGGGCCTATTAAATTAAGGGGGATCCATTAATTTAACGCTGGCGTGGTTTGGATCTATAATTGAATGTGGGGCTGAGTTTGGGGAGGAAGGCTATTTATTAAATGTAAATATTAATTATTTAATGCTGGGAATGATCGTGGGAAATGGGTATATTAAATGTAAATGCTCTTAATTTATTGCTGGGGCTGTTTGGAGGGAGGAAAACAGGTTTACTTATTAATTGAGAATACTATTAATTTAATGTTGGAGTTGATTGGAGGGAAATAGATCTATTTATCAAATGTGAGTACTATTACTTTAATGTTGGGGCTGGAGAAAGGCCTAATTATTAAATGTGAGTGCTGTTGATTTAATGCCGGGGATGGTTGGAGTTTTCTAAATTTCATGTAAACATTTTTCTTTTTTAGCATTATTGCAATAACTGCAGAAGCCACTTGAAGGCAGCAAAGACACATTAAGAATGCAAAAGGAAAATATTTTACCACCTTTATTTACAATGTAGATTGGACTATTGTAGTGTCATATGTGGCTACTTACCAGCACGTGACACTGCTGCCAACAAACACTTGTAGTTGGATATATGCAGACTAATGTGGGTTGTGTTCTTTCTTTTCCTTAGTTTTTACATACAGAGTGGTCTTAATTGTCCTGGCTGCAGTTTTCAAAGGATTTTATTTACTAATGGGGATTACACAGAGCTGTTCTATGGAGGGCCCCTAGAATATTCATTTAACAGGGATGTTGAGGCAGGATCCCTTGAGATGTGAGTCTGGTCTGTTGAGCACATATTATTGGTGTGAGGGTTATATAAATGTTGTATAATGGAGTCTCTAGCCTGCACTTACTTTACTGGCTGCCAAAGGGTTCCGGTGGAACTGATGGAATAGCACAACAGGGAGCCCACTGATGTGCTGACTTCTGTGCCTATTAGCGCTGAAAGATCAGGGCTTACTTGTCCAGAGGCTGGGTGTAGGATCTAGGGTTAAAACAGCCACCAGTGAGATAGGTGCTTGATGTAGAGCGAGAAGCGCCTCCCTGGGTCTGGGGAAGCTCCGGATGTTTCCAAATGGTGGGAGGACATGATGGGTTCAGCCCGTTGGACTGTTTTGCCACAGAGTTACTTGAAGGTAGTAGTCTAGCAGGCTCTAAGAAGACTAAGTCCTTTGCAGTAGAAAAAGTCTAGCAGACTCCAGGAGGACTAAGTCCCTTGCAGTAGTAGACTAGCAGGCTCCAGAAGGACTAAGTCCCTCGAGTAGTAATAGTCTAACAGGCTCTAGGAGGACTAAGTCCCTTGCAGTAGTAGTAGTCTAGCATTCACTTGGAGGATTAAGTCCCTTGCAGTAGTAGTAGTCTAGCAGGCTCCAAGAGGACTAAGTCCCTTGCAGTAGTAGTCTAGGAGGCTACAGGACGACTAAGACCTTTGCAGTAGTAGTAGTCTAGCAGGTTCTAGGGGGACTAAGTCCCTTGCAGTAGTAGTTGTCTAGCAGGCTCTAGGAGATTAAGTCCCTTGCAGTAGTAGTCTAGGAGGTTCCAGGACGACTAACACCTTTGCAGTAGTAGTAGTCTAGCAGGCTAGAGGAGGACTAAGTCCCTTACAGTAGTAGTAGTGGTCTAGCAAGCTCTAGGAGGATTAATCCCTTGCAGTAGTAGTTGTCTAGCAGGCTCTAGGAGATTAAGTCCCTTGCAGTAGTAGTCTAGCAGGCTCCAGGAGGATGACGTTCCTTGCAGTAGTAGTAGTCTAGCAGGCTCTAGGAGGACTTAGTCCCTTGCAGTAGTAGTCTAGCAGGCTCTAGGAGGACTAAGTCCCTTGCAGTAGTAGACTAGCAGGCTCTAGGAGGACTAAGTCCCTTGCAGCATTAGTATAGCAGTCTCTAGGAGGACTAAGTTCCTTGCAGTAGTAGTAGTCTAGCATGCACTAGGAGGAATAAGTCCCTTGCAATAGTAGTAGTCTAGCAGGCTCCAGGAGGACGAAGTTCCTTGCAGTAGTAGTAGTAGTCTAGCAGGCTCTAGGGGGACCTAGTCCATTGCAGTAGTTGTCTAGCTGTCTCCAGGAGGACTAAGTCCCTTGCAGTAGTAGTTGTGTAGCAGGCTCTATGAGGACTAAGTCCCTTGCAGTAGTAGTAGTCTAGCAGACTCTTAGTCCCTTGCAGTGGGTTGCAGTCCAAGATGCAGTGTAGGCCTCAGAGGGATGTGGAAGGCTCTATAACACAGCTTGGCATGGGCACATAAAACTCACTTCTAGTTGCCCCAAAGATGTTGCACAGGGCACTGGAGTGTGAGGATGAAGCTAGGTAGATTCCCAAAAGTTTTTCATTTTCACCTGTAGTTCCTAGATTCGAAGCTTTCTTTGTACTTGTTTGTAGGGTTATTGTAGATGGTGAATTGGCTGCCACCGGTATTTATTTATCAGTGACACTAACTGTATAGTAAAGTGCTATTTTTCTCCTAGTTTAATGATTTTTTTTAAATCTGTGTAATTCCCAGATTAGGTTGGTGGGCAGGCAAATTGTTTCTTACAATTATGTGCATGCTACATGAGTGTTAAGTCTAGTAGCATGACTGTTTCCTCTTCATTATCAAAGCTTGACACAATTTTGCATGAAATTTCTGATAAGTGCTTGTCTAAAATAATTTCGTTTTTAAGATGATCTGAGATATTTATCTTAAAGGTCCTCTCTAGTGTTTTATTTTTGAGAAATTGCAATTTCTTGATTTTTAAATCTTCCTTTCATTTTTTACTTGCCATTTGTAAACTTTAATATTCATCATTGTCATTAGTGGTGTGTTATCATTGTACAAATATCGTCAATCCAACAATATGCACACTATGATTACTAAAAAGCAATAATATAACTTTGAACATTGTTTTTTGTGTATTATACTGGACCTGTGCATTTATTGGGATTAGCAGGACTGAGTGCCTGTATCCAGTGTGGAATCATTATCTTGTCTTGTTTGTTTAAAGATTAAATTGGCTTTGAAATGGTCCAGGAATTCAATGACTGTGGTACACACTGGAACACTTATGCACCCTAGATCATACATGCCAACTCTCCCGGAAAGTCCGGGAGACTCCCGAAATTCGGGTCAGTGTCCCGGGCTCGCTGGCATTTCTCCCGCATCCCAATCTCACCGAGAATCGCGTCATTTGACGCGATTCTCGGTAAATCATGCCATTTTGGAGGGCGGGAGGGGGCGGGACGAGGCCAATCGCGTCATTTTGGCCCCGCCCCCCCACGACGCAAATTACGGTTTCACGGGGGCGGGGCCAAAATGACGCGATTGGCCTCGTCCCGCCCCCTCCCGCCCTCCAGTCACGCCCCCTCTCCCGGAAACAAGTTTCCGGGAGTTGGTAAGTATGCCCTAGATACTCTAGGAACTCTCTTCCCGGTGCCCCGCCCTTTGGGCTCCACTCCCCACATAGGCAATGGCTCCTGCACCTTAACGTCTTTGTGCAGTGCATGGAACATAAATCAGTCAATTATAAAAAATAAATGTCACATGCCTTCTACACACCCCTCTTGCACTCACTCTTTTGGATTGTTATAGGGGAAAGTGTTTGTAAATGCTACTACTTGTCATTGTGACTTGTGATATGGCGTATCTGTGGCTCTGGTCTCTGAACATTCTAATCTTCATCTTGACTTCTGTTCTGCGCAAACTTGGTATATAGAAGCATTGCCTGATTTGCCTATTTTTTATTTTATATTTAATTAATAGCTCTATAGTAAGACCAATAGTTTTATGTTGTTGTTTATTTTGTACTTGTCACGATCACTCGTCAGTGTGTACATCCCCTCCAGTTTCAGTTTATTGCCTTGGCTTCCAGTCGATTCATAGATAAGGAAGCAGAGTAAAAAAAAAAGTACCTAAGGCCAAATTCCTGGTTTTATAGCCATGAGTCAGACACATGAGATTATGGAATGGCTAGCCCATGTCAACAATGCAGGTGATAATGAAACAGTGAATCCTTATCTCCTTTATAAAATTGTGATACTGAGGTTCTTTTTGTTAGTCACACCTTTGTAGACTTTGAAGACAATATGTCAGGTCTAGCAGTGGTGAAAATGAAATTTCACATTACAATAAAGTATACCTTAAGATTCAAAAACAGCAATAACTTGAAATAATCATTTTCTGTATGAGTTTATCAGTCTCAAACATCATATTTGAGGAATTCTGGGTCTCAACTCCTTCCTACACTTCTTCAATTCATTGATGTTTGGGGGCATTCACTTATACACAGCTCTATTAAGGCCTTGACACAGCATCTCAGTAGGGTGGAAGATTGAAGATTGAATTGGTTATTCCAAAACTTTGATTCTTTTTTTTACCCCAACCATTTGGAGGTAGATTTGCTGGTGTGCTTAAGATCATTGTCCTGTTGCATGATCCCATTTTTGGCCACATTGTATTGTCTGACAAATGACCTCACATTTTTTAAACTACTTTAGTATAAAGAGGAGTTCATGATGGGCACAATGATTACAAGTCATCCATGTCCTGCGGCTGCAAAGCGACCTCAACTCATTCTCCCACCACTACCACTGTGTTTGATGCTTGTATTCGGTTTTTGCGGCGATATGCTGTATTTGGTTTTCACCATATATGGCGTTATGCATTAAGACCAAAAGAACTCCACTTTGGTCTCATCTGCCCAACGAACATTGTTTCAAATGTCTTAGGTTTGCAAAGCTGCATCTGAACAAAACACAAGTTGCCCCTGCTCTAATTAAAATAGGCATTCTCCAAGCTGACCATCCATGAAAGTCACACTTATTCAGTCTTCTTCTGATGGGAAACTCATGAACTTTATCATTTACTATGTTGACAGAGGCCTGTAGATCCTGGATGTAGCTTAGCAATTTCACAGAGCAATATATGATCTGATATTTGGTTGAATTTGCTGTGATGCCTACCTCTGGGAAGATTGGCAACTGTCTTCAGTACTCTCCGGTTCTAAATAATCTTTCTCACTATCACATGATGATCTTCAAATTGATTGACAAATGGACTTTTGCCAACAGCTGTTTCTTAAATATTCATGCAGATTCACGCAGATACGCCCACCCCCTCCCCCACCGGAGGATACATGCGGTGCCTTCCGCATACACTGAGTATTACCCAGCGCACAGGCGGCCGCATCACATGACACACGATGCGACCGCGTCATCAATGACACGGCCGCATCTAGTGTCATGTGATGTGGCCGCCTGTGTGCTGGTTAATACTCAGAGTATGCGGAAGGCACCGCATGTATCCACGAGAGGGGGGAGCGACACCGCATTGCACTCAGCGCACTTTTATGCTTAAATGATGCCTTTACTTTATAAATTCTTTTTGAGGACATTCATCTTTTTTTCCTAATATGATATTGCACATTTACTCTATTTGTCATATTGTGTATTGACAAGCACAAAAAGCAAAATCTACAATCCCAGTCACTTGACACCAAAGTATAGAAATCAGTGGCAATTTCCAAGATGCATTCTTGCATTTTGTGGTTCAAAAGCATGCACTTTTGTGTGTTCATTTTTCTCCACAATGTGTTGGTTCTGTGGCTTACTAAAGATATTTACATTTAAAGTAGTCTTTGATTATTATATAATCTATTCCTAAACCCCCCTCCCTATGGGGAGGAGATCCGGTGCTTAATAATTTCTTGCATTAGAAAAGATCTTCGACTAGAGGACTTGTAAAGTTGACATTTCATTTATCATTTTATTATTCACGTATATTTTTATGTATTTTATTTGATAGTTTATTGTGCATTATCGGGTTCCTTGAGGACTGAGAAGTAGCGCTACATCTTGTCCTTTCTTGTTATTTTATTATATTCTCCTGTCAGATGTCTGTTCTTTGTGCTCACATCGGTTGTAGTAAGAGTTTGTCTCTCTCCTGTCTACATAGAACTTCTGCTGTTTCTGGGACTCTACTACCTCACCCGAGCTAATCTCGTAGTGTCAGCTACGGCTCTACCTTCCCACGCCGCAACTTATTATTGAACCACCGCTGTTCCTGTGACTCCGTTACCACTCCTGAGTTACTCCATCGAGTCAGCCACAGTTCTACCTCTCCATGCAGCGGCCTATAATGGATTTCCACTGTTCCAGTAACTTTATTGCCTATGCCCTGAGTCACTTTCATTGTGTCAGCTATAGTCCTACATCTCTACTCCGTTGCTTATACTGAACTACCGCTGTTCCAGTGACTCTACTGCCGTTGCCCTGAGTTACCTTCATCGTGTCAGCTATAGTTCTACATCTACATCACCACTCTACTACCTCTATTGAATTACCGCTGTTCCAGTGACTCTACTGCCGCTGCCCTGAGTTATCTTCGTGTCAGCTATAGTTCTACACCTCCGCTCCACTACGTCTATTGAACTACCGCTGCTCCTGTGACTCTACTACTATTGTCCTGAGTTACCATCGAGTCAACTATAGTTCTACATCTCTACTCCGTTGCTCATATTGAACTACTTCTGTTCCTGTGACTCTACTGCCGCTGCCCTGAGTTATCTTCATCGTGTCAGTTATAGTTCTACACCTCCGCTCCACTACGTCTATTGAACAACCGCTGCTCCTGTGACTCTACTACTATTGTCCTGAGTTACCATCGAGTCAACTATAGTTCTACATCTCTACTCCGTTGCTCATATTGAACTACTTCTGTTCCCGTGACTCTACTGTCGCTGCCCTGAGTTACCTTCTTCGTGTCAGCTATCGTTCTACTCCTCCACTCCATTGCCTACGTTGAACTACCACCACTGCTCCAGTGACTCTGTTGCTAGTATCTTGAGTTACCAATATCGTGTCAGCTAGTTCTACATCTCTACTCTGTTGCCTATATTTAGCTACCGCTGCTCTAGTGACTTTATTACTATATCCTGACTCACCTCCTGGCGTCCAGCCATCATCTGTCTCCTCCTACCATTCTGCCCCATACTCTCTCAGGGGACCGGGACCTGCAGAATAGGGGCAGCTAAGACCATACCTCCTTGCGGGGGTCCCTGGTGAATACCACCTAGCCGTTAGACTCCGTACCCCTGAGTGAGTAGTGTACAAACCTGGCAGATACAGGGGATCCGTTAAACACCCTTGGATTTCGTGACAGCACTATTATCTAGCTCTTTCTTCAGTTGCACGTATGCTGTATTGTGGTGCTTCTCGTTTTGGTCTATAGAATGTCTATGTTTTTTCAACAGAATGTGGCATAGTGGTTAACCAATCCACCGTCCAACAATGGAGTCGTGAGTTTGAATCCTAACTCCCCCCTTTATCTGCTTGGAGGTTGCATGTACTCACCTATGTATCGATTATGGTAGATTACACTATGCATTTTGTTACGTTAATGATATATTTATCAAAATCATTAATGTTTACTTAAATGTGCATTTTTATTTAGGCGAGCGAATTATTATGAGAAGCATTGGCATCAACATTCTCAGTTCTAATCAAACACTGTCTATTTAGTTTGTGAGAAGTGGTCTAAAGAATGCCATTTGTACTGTTTATCAAAACAAAAGAGGGTAAAGTAAACTTCGAGTGCATCCATGATGTAGCTTATTATTTCAGCTTTCTCTCTATAAAGGTTCCCCTAATACAATCTTTCATGTATGTGAATAAGAAGGTGTGTTGAGTTAGCTTTTGATTAACACTTCAAAGTCATTTGTCCCAGGTTATATAAACATGTAAGTGTTAAAACGAATAATTAGGTTACAACAGTCCTGCATAATACACTTTTATTGTTTTTTTACATATGTAAACAAACCCTTCGCACCTCCCACATTTGCCGTTATGTAACACCTTCTTATTTTCAAATAAGAAGCGGATCTTAAGAAGCGGATAATCTTAAAATGAATTGTCTGCTTAAACTCTGTTGCATCTTATTTTCTGTTCCGTTAATGACTTCAGGTAGACGTGTCTTATCTTTTCACAGATATGAAAATCAGCTGTCAGGAACCGAGTCAGGAAAAGCCAGATACATCAGAACAGCCAACACGCTCAGTGAGTTTGGAGAAAGGACAGTTTGGACAATAGAATGAGGTGATTTTATTAGAACTGATGTAAGGTGCGAAAATGTAGCAATTTTACGCAAATCCTTTTATACTGATTGAATGATTTAAATATATACTTATTTTATTTAGGATATCATAGTGTTTTAACAGAGCTAATTAAAGAATGGGAGATATTAATACTTAAGGAAAAAATGATTATGGGGTGTTACATGATCGAGCTAAAACATTTTTTTAGAGTGTGACCAATAATAGGGGCACTCATTTATTAACATGTTGACATTATGATGTCAACATGTCATTTGTCACCATTTTGCATGTGTCTACAGTCTGTGTGTCACCATTGCTGGTTAATCTACATTATAATGTGTCACTGTTTTAGATGTTGACATTTTCGCATTGCAATTTTAACTGTTGGTATTTTTGGTATCAGAAATATGACTACATCCGCTATGGAGCACAGCACTGAACATGGAATTGAGGTGGGGGACCAGGCAGTGTGAAAATTTCTTATAATAGGTAGCGGAGAAGCCATCGGGGCCAGGGGCCTTGGAGGATTTCTGAGTCTTAATCACTTCAGGAATTTCCTCAATAGAAATATCCTCGTTCAGTTGTGGGCTACTGGATGGGAAAATTGTAGTGAACTTGGCACGGTTAAGAACGTTGTTAATGGCATCCTCTAGTGGGCTCGGTCCAATTTGAAGACTGCTCAAATTATACTGTCATACACCAGACTCACAGATTCTGTCACTTACCTCTTTGCTGCCTTTCCAAGTTGTCCCTGCGGTTCTCAAGCTCTGTTGGTTTCAGACCTCTCTGTAAGATGTTGTCCAGTCTCTCTCCACTCCAGAGAGCCCTGCAGAATCAGTGTATGGGCGTGGCCATCTTGGATTCAGTCACATGATTCCTCTCAGCCAATCAGGTGATAGCTTCCATTTCAGATTCCCTCCAAAACCAGTTCATGGGAGCTGCCATCTTGGATATAGTCACCTGATTCATCTCAGCAACTCAGAGTGCTGCTTCTGCCCAGCTGACTGGAGTCTCCAATCAGGAATCAAACAACAACAACAACTATAAAAGGAATTCCTGGAGCCTTTACTGTTGTCAGTGGAACGTTGTACTCCAGACGTCAACCTGGTTCCCAGCAGTGTGCAGTCTCATTATCTTGCTAGAGTCTTGCTACTAACCCAGCTCTGACAGTGCAGTCTGCATTCTGGCTCCAGTCCGATTCCAGCACTCTGGTTTCATCCACTCTGGTTCCTTCCAGCATTCCGGCTACAGCAATCCTCTTCCAGCTATCCGGTAACAGCAATCCTCTTCCAGCATTCTGGTTAAAGCATTCCGGTCAAAGCATTCCGGTTCCATTACAGTTACAGCAATCGTCTATCAGCATTCCGGCTACAGCATTCCGGTCACAGCATTCCGGTTACAACAATCCTATTCCAGCATTCTGGTTACAGCAATCCTCTTTCAGCAGTCCGGTTATAGCATTCCGTTTCCAGTCCGGTCCAGTTCCTGTTTGCTCCCCCTGCTAGTGTAACCACCATCTGCACCAGTCCATTCACTACATGCAGAGGGACATTATCAGGCCACCCAGCTTTGTCTATGTAGTCACCAGTCCAGCTCCAGAGACACAACCCAGTCAGGGTACTGACAGATCTTCAGGCGTGACATATACAACCTTGAGTAAAAAAAAATGAAATTCTTTGCTGATAGCATCTGGGCTATAAGAGAGGGTATTTTAAGAGCCAATATGTTATATTGAGATATAGTTGTCCTCACCTGAGAAGCAAAAATGCTATCGGCATTATCTCCTTTCTCATAGAGTTCCTGTTTCAACCGTTTCAAAGTCTGAGCTGTGTGTTCAGAAAGAAGGAGATTCAAATCAGATCTGACCTTACTGAGTTTGTCCAAAGTATGAAACTAGGAGAGAGTTTATGTTGACGTTCCAGTCTTGGTGTTGGATAGCCAATGACAAGTGTTGTGGTGCACAGTTCTTCATGTGTCGTGAAGTCATGCTGATAAGATGCCACTGTATAACCCCCTTATGGGCTTCCCTCAAGATCGCAGGAAAGGTATCAGGAAGATCATTAAGGTGAAAGTATTCAGTCTAAAAAGTCCAGAGCTGTTGAAAAAAATGAGAGTCATGAAGAAGAGATTCATTAAATCTCCACGTGGAAGAACGGGGACGAGAGGCAATAACTGAGAGATCAGTGTGATCAGACCAGACCATCTTGTGAATTTGGGCTGACTGGAGTTTAAGAATCAAATCGTGGCTAAGAATGATCATGTCTATTCTTGAGTATGTATTATGGGCAGAAGAGTAAAATGTGATGTCTTGTAGTAGTGGGTTCTCTAATCAACCAGGAGTCTGTTAGAGATCGCGGCAGCCACGGGCACCACCGCGACTCTCCTGTGTCCTCTGATGACGTCCCGGCCGTTGCTTCGGCAATCGGGACGTCACTTCCGGTTTCCCCGTCCCGGTTGCCTGGGCAACAACCGGGACGCTACAGGCTCCCTGTCGCGGCGCCCGGCCAGCTGGCCAATAGGCGGGCGTGCAGGGTAACTTAGGTGGTAGCCAATCAGGGCTATCTAGATGTTCAGGAGGCAGTGTGGGTGGTCTGTTTATTATACAGCTGAACACTGCATCACTATTGGCCACCAGGTACATTATCTATTAGGCCACTCCTCTGGACACTTCTAAGAGCTCTTCCCTGATTGGCTACTTGGACTATTTAAGGCAGTGAGGACTGAGCCTCACTGCCGGTTATAGCGTCCTGTTCTCAGTTCTGCTGCCTGCTTGTTCTCTCTCTGCTTGATGTTGAAACCTGTGACTGACTTCCCGTGTATGACCCTCACTTGTTCCTGGACCTTGAACCTACGCTTCTGACTCTGACCATTTGCCTGAATACCGGATTCTGCTCCCCTTCGCCAGTGCCCCTGACCTTTCGCTTGTCCCTGGATTCCGAACTTGTGCTTGTGACCTCTGACCTTGATTTCTCTGCCTGAACCCCACGCTGCTGACCGCCAAATACTCCACTCCTGGGTTCTCCTTAGCCGGTATACGATTATCGACCCTCTGTCAGCCTGCGGCCAAGTCTGTCCCCACCACTAGGGGCTCCAGCGAACACCAGGCTTTCGGAGTAGACTCCGAGTTTTATTGTGCTGGCTAGGGAGTTCCTAACATTATAACCGGCCTTCGAAGTTTGGTGTTATACTGCCATGGACAACGGCGAATTACTTTGCCGGATTCCCCGGAACCCATGCAGTTGGGTGCTTATCGCTTGCCTCCGGATGAACGCTCCAGAAGAAGCTCACTAGGTATTTGTTTATATTGTGGTCAACAGGACACCTAGTTTATTCCTGTCCTAACAAGGCGGGAAACGCCAAAGCCTAAGCGCTGGAGAAGAGGTGCGCTTAGGCCTTCAGATTGTCTCTTCGGAAAACTCTTTGTTGGTCCCTGGACGTCTAGTCTTCCGTGACAAATCCACGGATGTGACAGCTTTCCTCGATAGCGGTGCAGCAGGGAACTTTCTGGATATCCATTTGTCTCAGACGCTCAAGGGATCAAGCATTACTACCTGCGGTTTGGATGGTAACCCCTTGCCTGGGGGTAGAATATTCGCTAAGACTCCAATGGTTCGGTTGTTTGTAAGAGTCCTCCATGCGGAGGAGCTCTCGTTCTTCCTAATTTCCTGTCCCTCTGCTCCATTGATTTTGGGGTATCCTTGGCTTCGCAGCCATAATCCTCTTATTGACTGGAAAAGAGGGGAAATCATCCGTTGGAGCCCAGAATGTTCCGCTTCTTGCCTGACTCTACCCCTTAGAGCTCTCCAGCCTAGTCCGGATTTACCGACTGCACCCTATCAGGACTTTTGTGACGTATTCTGCAAAAGGAAAGCTGATTCACTTCCACCACATCGAGAATATGACTGTGCGATTGATCTAGTACCAGGTTCCAAGTTGCCCAAAGGGCGTCTGTATTCCTTATCCATCCCCGAGACTCAGGCCATGGAGCAGTATGTGGAGGAAAACCTGAAGAAAGGATTCATTCGCCCCTCCAAATCTCCCGTAGGAGCAGGTTGCTTTTTCGTTTCTAAAAAAGATGGCAGCCTTAGACCTTGCATCGATTTCCGTGGTCTGAATAACATCACTATTAGGAACACGTATCCTTTACCATTGATTTCTGTTCTGTTCGACCAGCTTAAAGCAGCCACTATATTCTCGAAGATTGACCTCCGAGGGGCCTACAATCTTATCTGAATCAAGAAAGGGGATGAGTGGAAGACTGCCTTCAACACTCAGTCGGGACATTATGAATATCTCGTAATGCCATTCGGTTTATGCAACGCTCCGGCAGTCTTTCAGGACCTAATCAATGAAGTATTATGGGATTTCCTTGGAAAAACAGTCGTTGTTTATCTAGATGACATACTAATCTATTCCAATTCTGTATCTCAGCATCGTCAGCATGTCCGCCAGGTTCTGTTGAAACTACGGGAACATCACCTGTATGCAAAACGGGAGAAATGTGAATTCGAGGTCTCCACAGTGGCCTTCTTGGGGTACATCATCTCCTCTTCAGGATTCGCAATGGATTCCGCTAAAGTTCAGGCAATTCAAGATTTGATTCTCCCTACTAACCTGAAGGCGATCCAAAGATTCCTTGGATTCGCCAATTATTATCGACAGTTTATTGGCTCATTTTCCTCGTTGGTGGCTCCTATCCCCGCTCTCACCCGAAAAGGAGCTAACCCCCCCTGGAGTGGCCCCCAGAAGCATTGGCAAGTTTTTCAGCTCTCAAAGCTGCATTCATTTCAGCTCCAGTTCTTAGACACCCTGATCCAGAACTTCCGTTCATTGTCGAGGTAGACGCCTCGGATGTTGGTGCCATTCTCTCGCAGAAAGACCCACGGAGTAAAAAATTACATCCTTGTGCTTTTTTCTCTAGAAAGTTTCTGCCTTCTGAAAGTAATTACGATGTCGGAAACCGTGAATTATTGGCCATTAAGTTGGCATTGGAGGAATGGCAACACTGGTTAGAGGCAGCTGCACATACCATTACCATTTTCACTGACCATAAAAACCTCCATATATCCAGACCGCAAAAACTCTGAATCCCAGGCAGGCCCGCTGGGCCCTATTCTTCACCAGATTCAGGTTCCTCATCACATTCCACCCAGGTTCAAAAAATACTAAAGCTGATTCTTTGTCCCAAAGTTTTTTGGCCCATCATCCTGAGTATCCTGACCCGCTGCCTATTGTTCCTTTGACCTCTATTCATCTCGGACTAACCCGGGATTTGGGAGCCACAATCTGACAGTTCCAGAAAATTGCTCCAGTTCAGACACCTGCCAATAAATTATTTGTTCCGGTTCACCTAAGAAAATCCGTCCTCATAGAGGGTCACAACAACCGTTCAGCTGGTCATCCTGGAATTTGTAAGACCATTGAAATTCTTTCCCGCTGGCTTTGGTGGCCCACGTTATCTGCTGATGTGGAGACTTACGTCCGTGCTTGCCCTGAATGTGCCAGAAACAAATCTGCTAGAAACCGTCCTTCTGGTCTACTGTTACCCTTGCCTGCTCCAAGCAGGCCTTGGACCCATCTTTCGATGGATTTTATTGTTGACCTTCCAGTATCCGCGGGACACAACACCATTTGGGTAGTCGTGGACCGATTCAGTAAGATGGCACATTTTATATCCTTACCCAAACTACCTGATGCCAGGACCTTGGCCACCTTGTTTCTGATACACATCTTCCGTCTCCACGGTCTTCCAGAAGACATCGTCTCGGATCGAGGATCCCAGTTTATCGCACAATTTTGGAGATCCTTTTGAAAGTCCATTGGAATCAGTATCAGTCTGTCTTCTGCGTATCACCCTCAGTCGAATGGGCAGACAGAAAAAACCAACCAGTCCTTGGAACAGTTCCTACGCATCTATGTTTCCAGGTTCCACGATAACTGGTCCTCTCTCTTGCCCTGGGTGGAATTCGCTTACAATAATTCCTGCCATTCCACAACACCACATCCCCATTGTTCTGCAACCTCGGGTTCCACCCGAAATCCAACTCTTTCTCTTCCGCTTTTCCCAGTGGGGATTCCGGAACACATGCCTGTACTGCCAGATTGAGGTCTGTCTGGAAAAAGGTGCACTCTGCACTAGGTCAAGCCTCCCAAAATTGCAAGGTCTTCGCTGACCGCCATTGTGCGCCATGTTCATTGAAAGTGGGGCAACCTTGCAGGAAGCTGGGGCCCCGATACATTGGACCATTTTCATTTGAGAAAAAGATAAATCCAGTGGCGTTCAGCCTGAAACTACCACCTTCTTTAAAAATACCTTAAACATTCCATTGTTCTCTACTAAAGAAAGCTGCTGCTCCCAGCAAATTCAGTCAGCCTTCCTCTAACAGGCCCCGGCCTTTGATTGTGAATGGAGACCAGGAATACAGATTGCGGCGGCTGCGGGCACCGCCGCAACTCTCCTGTGTCCTCTGATGACGTCCCGGCCGTTGCTACGGCAATCGGGACGTCCCTTCCGGTTTCCACGTCCCGGTTGCCTGGGCAACAACCGGGACGCTACAGGCTCCCTGTTGCGGCGCCCGGCCAGCTGGCCAATAGGCGGGCGTGCAGGGTAACTTAGGTGGTAGCCAATCATGGCTATCTAGATGTTCAGGAGGCAGTGTCTTTGGGTGGTCTGTTTATTATACAGCTGAACACTGCATCACTATTGGCCACCAGGTACATTATCTGTTAGGCCACTCCTCTGGACACTTCTAAGGACTCTTCCCTGATTGGCTACTTGGACTATTTAAGGCAGTGAGGACTGAGCCTCACTGCCGGTTATAGCGTCCTGTTCTCAGTTCTGCTGCCTGCTTGTTCTCTCTCTGCTTGGTGTTGAAACCTGTGACTGACTTCCTGTGTATAACACTCGCTTGTTCCTGGACCTTGAACCTACGCTTCTGACTCTGACCATTTGCCTGAATACCGGATTCTGCTCCTCCGCCAGTGCCCCTGACCTTTCGCTTGTCCCTGGATTCCGAACCTGTGCTTGTGACCTCTGACCTTGGTTTCTCTGCCTGAACCCCACGCTGCTGTCCGCCAATCACTCCACTCCTGGGTTCTCCTTAGCCGGTATACGATTCTCGACCCTCTGTCAGCCTGCGGCCAAGTCTGTCCCCACCACTAGGGGCTCCAGCAAATACCAGGCTTTCGGAGTAGACTCCGAGTTTTATTGTGCTGGCTAGGGAGTTCCTAACAGAGTCAAAGAGAATGTGGTGTTTGAAGAGGATCACCAAAGCTTTGAACTTTCAGAACTCAGAGCTGCTGGCAGAAGGGGTGATAAGCACATTAAAGTCACCCACAATAATCACCTCCCCCCTAATTTTTTGGGAAAGTAGGGAATTGAGTTTAGAGAAAAAGTGTAATTGATTCTGGTTAGGGGCATGGATATTCACTAAAGTCTATAAGGTATAATTAAGTTTTCCAATTAGAATCATATATCTTCTTTATCAACATAAGAATCGAACAGTTCAAAGATGATATGCGAAGTCATGAGAATTGCTTCCACTCTTTGTTTCTGTATGGAATCACAAGCATGGAAGATGAAAGAATATAGTCTGGATTTCAATTCTGAGTGAAATTGAGTGCATTATGTGTCTGGGTGCATTGTTAAAATGAGTTTCCTGTAGGAAGATCACATCTGCTTTATGTTGCTTAAGTGTGATAAAGAGTTTAGTGCATTTTAGTGAGCTGTTCAACCTTTAATGTTCTGTGAGAAAATCCAAAGAGCCATATAAAAGGTTAGAATGGGCCACCTCTGGTCCTCCAGCGAGAGCTAAGCGATAAATAGGAAGACAAAAAAGGAAATTGGCTTTACTTTCGAGAAGCAAGAAACAGCAAGAAGTACCTAGAGGGGAGAACGGACAGGGAAAAGGGAAGGGGTGAAACCAGGAGAAAGGACAAGGCCAGTGTACAGGACAGAGTTTTGTCTGTGGTGCTGGCCATGGAGAAAGGAGGGCATTGCCATTGGCAAGTAAGAGCCGGACAGGGGTGCAATGCCCTGTGGGGGTGGGGGGTGGGGTGGTTAGATGTAAAAATATTGACTAAATTTGTGGGAAGAAAGTATCCTATCCCACCTTGGACTGGAGTCCAAGCTATGAAAAAGACAGTTGGAAAGCAAACAATGGAGAGCATCGGCCTGCTTCTATATATATCATGTGGCAGAAAATGTGAAGGGGGGGGGGGAATTTCCAAAGACACAGTCAGGGGAACAGGTGAAAAACATTTACAAACCAAACATATAACAGTGCATTAGGCTACGACAACAATAAATAATAAGCAGGAAAGTGTCATGGAGACATATCTATGAGAAGAACAGAATTGAAATAAGAGACAGCTCAATACCACGGGAAGTATGAGTGTCCATCTGTACAGGGACACGATGAGGTTATAGTCAGTCATGAAGAAAAGAAAAAGAAAATGAGTAAGTGTCTCCCAGAGAGAGCCATCAGCAAACATAAGTTCAGGTTGTGGGCATAGTCATTACAGGTTTTGCTGCTCTCATCACCGTCGTCCTTTTCTTTATCGGAAGTCACAGAGGTTTTGGGGTGAGATCTGTTGGATGGGTGATATGTCCCAAAGCTAATGCACTTTGTCAAGGGGCCAAAGTGGGGAGCCCCATAGTCTGAAGTAGCCAATGAGTTTCTTCCACAGTTTTGAGAGAGTGGAATTTATTCTGGTATCAGAGGAGACGGAGGGGGAAATTCCATCTGTACCGCATGTTATGGTCCCTGAGCAGAGTTGTAATGGGTTTGATTTCCCTTCTCTTGAGGAGTGTGGTCAAGCAATGTACTGGAATATTTGTCTGGAAGCTTCTTCAACTGACAGTCATGTTTTCTGCTTTCACGTAAGATTGCTTTTTTAGCAACGTTATAATAATGGCACTGGAGGATAACATGCAGTGGTTGAGATGAGTCTTGTGATCTTGGCCTAAGGGCCCTGTGTGCCCTATCTAAAAGAAGAGATGACAGATGGATAAAGAGTATTGATCCAGTGAGGGAAGCTCGACATCTTCAGAAATACTGAAATTCGTAAGGTATTACGTCAGGCTCTATTTTTCTGGTTCTCCAGTTGGCTTGGAAGTGAAGCGTATCTTTTCGCAAGCGATGAAGCTCTGTCTCCACTGTGTGTTGGAAAGAGATCATATCATCCAGTTTGGATTCTAGATGATCCGTCCTTTCACCAAGAACATTCAGTTCTGCTTAAAGAAAGTTAACAACCTTATGTACTTCCATTTGGATCGCTTGCACAGAGCTTCTCATTTCCTTAATTTCATGAAAGAGAGACTGCAGGTCTTTGCGATTCACCAGAGAAGGATCAGAATTGTCAGAGTTGGTGTAAACCTGTCGTTGAAAGGAAGAGTCCCTAGTGGTTTTAGCATCAGAGTAAGCAAACTCCTACAGTCTTTGAGACAGATCAGTCCACCAGTATTCTATGCTCCTTTAGGCATGGTTCACAGAAAGAAGAATATAGAGAAATTAGTCAATTACATCCAGAGATGGCATTGGGTCCAAGAAAGCAAAAAAAAAAAACCCAGAGGTGTGGGTGTCTCAGTGGGGGAGTAAACTCAAAGCCCATGCACGGGGCTACTGGTTGACTGTAAGGCACAATGAACTGTTATGGAAGTTTTCAGAAATAATCCAAAAAACGAAGTCTCTTCAGAATATTCTCAGTTTATTCTTTTTGTATGCGCAATACAATTCAATAAGAACACTAGTAATTTCATATCAAATTTGCAAGCATTTTATGACCTAAAATTGCAAACTAATACATAGATAAAGCATCATATAAGACTTTAGACCAATAATATCACTCCACTTGACAGGACCACTCAACATCACCCAGCATCCCCCAGATACAGTAGACCTTGCCACATCTTATCTGGTGTAGAATTACAGTACCACAACTTCCCCGTTTCCCATAATGAACAATCGAGGGCACATTTCAGTTTAGGTAAGTTATGCTATTTAATTTTATAATAATAATATTTTTGACATGTTTCCCCATATACCTTAAGCAACATTGTCTAAGAAGCAGAAAAACAACTTAATTTGCCAATACCTATATGCACTGTTGCTTATTAACTCTTATGCGCTCTACTACTATTTTATAACTAACTTTAATTCCACTTCCATTTTGTGTGAATTGATTATCCATATCAGAACGGAAATGCAATCATGGCAGTGGAGGACTCCACAGTGTAAACAACATAATATGCTGAGTGATGGTAGCGACTGAGACAGCACACTGGTGGTACTCCAGCTGTTAGTCAGATACAGTTATGGGCATCACATTAGGCTGCAATCCTGGCTGATGTAAATGTAGCAGAATAGAGGAAACAGTTCCTGTCTGGCGTAGGAGATACACAGGCAATATCATTGGATGCGGACCCTTTCACAGGTTTGGCAGGGATGAATTTTGTTGTGGGGGCAGATCAAAGGGCACAAGTGAGACTGTCACTAGATAGGTGATGAGGCCGATCACCCAGCTGAGGAGGGCCCAAGAGATGGCGGGGGCAAATAGTCCAACAAGGTGCCATGGGTAACTAGTCCAGTAAGGAGCCATAGCACGGTAAGCCTGTAATGAGGTACCTCACTCCCTACAGTGTCTCTGGCAATAGAGGTAGGAGATACAATGGGGCCCCCAGCAATAGGATTCCTGTCGACAATTTTAGCTGAGAGGATGGAGCGTGAGTAGTCAGGAGAGCATTTGAAGGATATAATATGGTGGCTGGTGTACTGCAGGTCGGGTAGCTGGGCTAAATTACTGGGTTGGGCACGTGTGAGCTTGCTGGAAGTAAGTATCCACAAACGGAAGCACCAATCTGATAAGCACTGCAGGGTTTTGGATGTCCCTCCAACTGTTGTTGGGGGGACATTTGCTATACCTAACAATGCATGCCAAGGGTGCCCACTCTCCACCTTAATATTTATACTGCCCATTGAACTACTGGCAGAAAAATAAAGTCTTCTCCAGAAATATGGGGTCCCACAATAGACAATATGTAGCATACAGTGCATTTGTTTGCAGAGAAATGATCTTTCGTATGTATAGCGTCAGGAGCTGCGGCAGCCACGGGCACCACCGCAACTCACTTCCTCCTAGTGCTGGCATCCTGGTCATCTCCATGACGACCGGGCAGTCACATCCTGTCTCTCGTCCCCAACCTTGGCCAAGGCAACGGCCGGATGCAGAGTGTACTAATCAGCGCGCCCCGGCAATACAGAGCAGCCGGGCGCATGCGCTGAAACTGGTACAGCCTGTGGGCTGATTAATTAACTAGTTTAATTACCTGGTGCCTATGGTCTGTTACAGGGCAAAGCCCTGATTGATCAGTGTCACTATTTAAGGCAGGGAGGGCTTAGCCTCCCTGCTGGTTATAGCGTGGAGTACTCTGTTGCTGACCTGCTTTGTCCAGTTCCTGTTGTCCCTGTGGATACTCTGCCCTTTTATTATCTGATCTGCCATTGTGACCCTTTGCCTGTACCTTGGACCTTGCCTGCTTGCCTGTGACCCTGACCCTTTGGCCTTTATCCTGGACTCCACTGTTTTACATGTGACCCTGACCCTTGGCGTTTTTTCTGATCATTCTACCTTGCTTGTGACCCTTGACCTCGGCTATCGTTTAACCATTCGCTACCATCTACTCAGCCTCCTGGCCTGCCGCTGCGGTTCTGTATAACAAAATTACACTACGTCTGGAGTTAAGTCCTGGGGCATCCGAGTACTTGTGAGCGCATAAAGCTCTACAGGAAAGGCGGCTCCTAAAGGTGAAGACCTCTGCAAACTAGTTCTGTAAGTTTGCAAACAGACCATCAGCCTAACATATAGGTCTCAAAAACCCAAAGACTAAATAAAGTATTAATGGCACTATAATAGAAACTACTGAGGAGGAAAGGAATCACTATTTCAGGTGACTTAAAGGCAGGTAAGCAATGTAACAAAGCAAAGAGAAAGGCAAGTCATAAGCTTCATTGCATAGGGAGAGGAATCAGTATCAGAAAAAAAGAAGTAATAATGCCACTATATAGGTAACTTGTACGGCCTCATCTAGAATACTGTGTTCAGTTCTGAGGCCATATCTCCAGAAGGATATAAATACATTAGAGACTGTACAAAGAAGGGCAACTAAAATGGTGCATGGCCTACAGCACAAAACTTGCCTGGAAAAGACTAAAAGATTTTAATATATGTAGTTTGGAGCAGAGAAGGGAACTGGAGGACATGATAGAAACTTTCAAATATATCAAGGGTTTTATCAAGGTGCAGGAGGGAAACATTCTTCAAAGTAAGAGAAGTATTAGAACACGAGGACATGCACTGAAACTGGAGGGAAGTAGGTTCAGAGAAAATTTGAGGAAACACTACTTCACATAAAGGGTAGGGGATAAGTGGAATAGCCTCCCATCAGAGGTGTCAGGGGCTAGTACAGTAGAGCAATTTAAACATACTTGGGTTAGACATAAGAATATTCTTACAAAGAATAAAGGATCTAATAGGGTGTGAGGTTACCATAGGTTAAAAAAAGAGGCAGACTAGATGAGCCAAGCAGTTCTTATCTGCTGTCAAATTCTATGTTTCTATGATCAAACTTAAAACTTATCTTCCTGACTTATGTTTTAAGTTAGACAAATTTGGAAGGGTTACATTGTATAAACTCAACACTACTCAAACGGAAGTGCTCTCCTTTAGTGTTAATAGCATGTTACTTTATGATCTAAAAGTAAAATACAATTATGCATGGCAAATTTGTAAGTGAATGTTACTACCAAATTCTAAATGATTAGGTCTGGGTCTGGTGCCTGCTCCCTCAACACACATCTTGGGTAATTATGGAATTTAGAATTTCGATTTTACAGACCGTCTCTGGCTTCCTAAACAATTAAGACCACCTAATAAAGGCATCCTTTCAAATATCTGTGACACGCTGAGAGTGTGGAAGTGCCTGGGATCTAATGGATCCATGAGTGTTATAAGTATTTCCAAGGTAGACACTGGATTCAAGGGCTAGGAGATATTAACAACACTTTAGAGAAAGCCACCAACCTTGATTATGTTGAACCAAAGAAATTACCTTTTGGTACAAAGGTATGCTCTGTCTAAAAATACACAAAAAACCCTGCTCAAAAGCAATGATAGTAAGAATTGAAATGCTAATTAAAATAATGTATCCTGCACCTAGCTGACTCCATAAAATCTGTCAGTCCGTCATTGTCTCTTAGAAAGCACGTGTCACGGGCACTAGGAGTTCTGACCAGGATTCACCAGGTGACTATGCTTACCAGAGGGGCGGAGTTTGCACAGCGGTCCTCTGGCAGCAGGGTGAATAGTGGAACGTATGCAACAGCAGATGGAGAGAGGATGCCAATGGAACTGATGATAGTCAGTGACTTGCAGCTATACTGGTAGATGAGTCAGTGACTTGCAGCTATACTGGTAGATGAGTCAGCGACTTGCAGCTATAGTGGAAGACAGGTTTCAATCACGGAGAGCCAGGTGGACGTGAGCAGGTGAAGGAAGGTAATGGAAGAGTCAGTGGTCTGCGTTCAGTAAGTTGTACGACTGCTGTGAAGGGAAGACTTGTCCAGGTGCAGGTAATTAGCGGGAAGTCAGTGGTCTGCGTTCAGCAAGTTGTACCACTGCTGTGATGAGAAGACTTGTCCAGGTGTAGGTAGGGTAGAGGAGGCGTCAGTGGTCTGCGGACAGCAAGTTGTACCACTGCGAGGAAGTGAAGATTTGTCCAGGTGAGGATAAGTGCAGAAATGATTAGAGTCAATAGTTGTATGAATACAATGAGAGCACAGAGGCACTTGCTCCAAACAGATATGCAGCGTTATATCTAATAGTCTATAGAGGGTATGGATACCGCTGCTGAGTAGGGAAGCTTGTCCTGAGCAGATATGCAAGGTAACAGTTGAAAGTCAATAGCAAGTAAGCATACCGCTGATGAGTAGAGAAGCTTGTCCACGAGGATATGCAGGCACAGCAGGGGCGCGGAACGGCTGAAGCGGGTATGGGAGCCGCAAGTGAGCAGAGCAGGTAATCCAATAGATAGCTGAGGACATGAGCAGGATACAAGAGTCAGTAGCGGGTATGAGATCCGCTGATGAGCGGAGCAGGTAATCAGCAGGAAGCTGAAGATACGAGCAGGACACAGGAGTCAGCAGCGGGTATGGGAACCACCGATGAGTAGAGCAGGTAATCAGCAGGAAGCTGTAGACACAAACAGGACACAGGAGTCAGTAGCGGGTATGGGAACCACTGTTGAGTAGAGCAGGTAATCAGCAGGAAGCTGAAAACACGAGCAGGACACAGGGAACACCTTCAGAGACTCACAGGGAATGAGACTCAAGATCAGGCAACAAGGTAATGAGCACAGGTGCCTTAAATAGGGAGAGATGCCTGATCCTCCAATTAGATTAAAAGCAAAGGTCATAAGAGTTCTTGGTTGCTGCGCATGCGCAGTCCATCAAGATGGCGGACGGCCGTGGCTCAGGACAGACGCCGGCAGGAAGGCTAGAGAACCACGCACCAGCGCAGAGGCACTCACGGTCCGGTGAGTGACAGCGCGGGTCTAGCATATGCGTAGAGTAGGGCCGGACTGGCCATCTGGCACTTCTGGCAAATGCCAGAAGGGCCAATGGCTAGATGGGCCGGTCCGCATGCCGCCCAAGCAGCAGCACCTCCTTCCTGAGCGCTGCTCTGTGGACAGAGACTCAGTGATGCCGTTCACATGGAACGGCACCACGTGACAGGTGCTGTCCCATGTGATTACTTGCATAGGCAACACGTCACTGACTCTCCATTCGCTGAGCAGCGCTCAGGAAGGAGGTGCTGCTGTTCGGGTAGACATGCGGATGGCTGGTTAAGATGTAATAAGGTAAGTATGTGTGTGTCCCCCCACATGTTAATTTAGTGTGTGTGGCCCCACATGTTAATATAATGTGTGTGTGGCCCCACATGTTAATATAATGTGTGTGTGGCCCCACATTTTAATATAGTGTGTGTGTGTGTGTGTGTGTGTGGCCCCACATATTATTATAGTGTGTGTGTGGCCCCATGTTGAAATAGTGTGTGTGGGTGTGGCCCCATGTTAATATAGTGTGTGTTTTTACCATGTTCATATAGTGTGCGTGTGTGTTCGCATTATTTTAATATAGTGGGCGTGTGTGTGCGCGCAGTATTTTAATATGATATGTGAGGGAAGGGAGGATCTTAATATAGTGTGTGAGGTAGACTATTTAATGGTGGAGTGTAGGTGGGGGCTAATTATTTAAGGTGAGGTGAAGGAACCTTTAATTTAATGCTGGGGTAGTTTAGAGCTATAAATTGAATATGTAGCTAGGTATACAATTCCACAATATAAAATATCCTGTTTATGTTAGGCTACTTCCAGGATGGTAAGATTGAATTATAACATTCCAGCAAGCTGGTAAGATGCTGGTAAGATTTCCTCACTACTACAGTTGGTGTTATAGAGATATTTCCTCATTTATTTGAGATCAACTCTGACTATTAATCCTGCATTAGCAGCTTAAAGTACCCTAACATAAACAGGACCCGCAGCCTGGATAATGTAATCCAAGCGCTGGGCCCGGCCATTGCCGTTTTAGTACCGGCAATCTCACTGTGGCCATTGTAACTAACGTCATTGAAGCTGGAGGCATATTAGAAAGTCACGATTTACATCGGGTGGTAATTAAGCATGTGGGGAATCTGGTATGTCTGCTATATGGTAAGTCACTATTATTTCCTTGTAGGCCTTATAGAAATCCAAATTTTTACGTCGGCCTAACTGTTGTCGGCATTATAGCAGCCGAAATAATGACTCCCACTGAACTCTGGCTAGACCCTGTTCACCTCTCTGGTCACCGCCCACAGCTGGCATCAGTTAACCCACCCACAACAGAAACCCATCTGATTATGCTTCCTCCTCAGCACTAACTACCTAACCAGGGTTTCCCAAACCCAGTCCTCAGGGCTGCCTGACAGTGCAAGTTTTCCATGTCTCCTTGCTGGAGCACAGGTGTATTCATTACTGACTGACACATTGTAACAGATCCAGAGGTGGTCCTAATTATGTCACATGTGATCCAGAAAACCTGCACTGTTGGGGAGCCCTGAGGACTGGGTTTGGGAAACCCTGACCTAAACCATTACATAATCACACCCATGTGTTCCACCTGTGAACCTGTGCTCTATATGTAGACAAGTGTGAAGGATTAACCCTGTCTGCAGCCTGCAGACTTCCAGAGAAATTATTAGTCTCTTTCTTAAGTCTGTGGCAAACTGCTATTTATAAACTATACTGTTATAAATTATTTATTGGCATTTACAGGAAGAGCCCATGTTTTAAATCTTTGCCCTTTGCAAGAGATAAAGAGACTTTATGTTTTACTGAACTTGTACTGAGTGTGTAGGTGCAGATCAGTGGGAGTGGTCTGTGAAGCAGCGGACTGTGCCCTGTTCTGGAAAAATCTGCTAGGCACACCAATTAAAGAGAGGTCATATGGAAGAAAACCCCAGTCAGGGAAGTTGTTTAGTATCCTGTTTTTGTCGGACTTTGCATACAGTTGTACGTCACCTCTGTCATTAACTTTCTGTTTTATGGATATTGCTTTGTTTATTTCAAAATAGATTGAACTTTCCTTTGACCCTGTCTCTGTGCTTCAAATATATGTGTATCTCTGGTGAGATGTAGCAAACTTTAAGTGCATCACATGACGTTCATTCCAATACACATATATATAAATTTATACATACGGAGAGGCACCTTGTATATACAAATATAATAAAACATAAGAAGGTAGTGCTCTCCACTACCTGTTTCAATTATAGTGCATTGGTATAACTTGACAAGAGAGGTCCCCATAGCCAAACGCACTTATACGCAATATGTTTTTGTGTTTGTACAAGGCACTTTCCTTTCAATGGTTAAAGTTTTGTAAGGCCATGATCCATCAGCCAATAAGATCCTTAGGAGAGGTTCTACAGATTCCCTATAGAGGTTCCCTATATGTACCTTCCTCAGTGGTACCCCCTTCCACATACCCTATGGCGCACCACTCTCAGCACAGTTACCTGTCATGATGGAATGCCCCCATCACCCCCATTCCCTTGGCATCCTTCCACAGAGCTAGGGTTTAGTTTCCCCTTCTGCCCTCTGCTCTGGGTTCAAGGGCAGACAGGCACCCAACCCAGGTCAGGAATCATTAGACAAACCCTAGCCTCTGGGGGCTTTGTGGCTAGGATGACCGCCCCCAGACGTCACCAGGTTGCCAGGCATCTCCTATCAGGCTCTCACAGTTTCTGGGAGAATTTGTCGACAGGTACTACATGTTTTCCATTTTAGTACAGCAGATTCCGTTGGGAAAACAGAGCTTGACAGTGGAACGAGTGGTGCAGTCACAGAGGAATGACGTCTTTCAACATGACATACAGGAGCTGGAGAATCCTCTGGAAGCAGGATCAACGACATGTCCCTCAGTGAGTATGATGCACCCACTGCATATTCTCTACACAACATACAACAGGTCAGAATTAGCACCAGTGCAAACTCTTCAGACTCTGACCCGTGTCCTCAGAAAGTGATGAAGCACTTACACAGTCACCTATTAGGTGGGAATATAGCAAACCTAGATAAGTGCGCAGCTGCACAGCTAGAAGCGCAAGGTGGTAACAGGGACCGGTCTGCTAACACATCCCTAATGAGGGGGGTTAGAGCTAGTGCTAAAGAAAAGATTAAGAGAGAGCTTTATGTAGACATTTTCACCATTACAGTCATGTCAAAGAGTGCTTTCGAACAAAGCTCAGTGACCAACATAGCTTATCGCTGGGTAATAAGGATGTGGAAATCTGGTTGGCCTTGATGAGGCCAAGCGAAGACAATGCACCTAGTAGAATAGGGAGATGTTTCCAACATATGGGAGGCTTGACACATGTCTCCAAAATAAAAATTGGTGCTTTGCTTTTAATAACTCTCACTGCACTAGAGTGGCATCCTGTAAGTACAGGCATGTTTGTACCCATTGCAGAGGCAATCCCCCTGCAAAGAAATGTGCTAGTAATATTACAAAAGCAGGTAGTGTCAGGGGGTCAGGGGACGCTCCTCCTAAATAAGGCCCCTTTTTCCAATTAACTGCCTGGGCTTTGGAGAGATGGCTGTGTATTTTACTTGATACAGAACAGGCTTCCTTCTTAGAGCAGGGTTTCAGGGTAGATTTTTGTTTGCCTATTAGTGGGGTTATCAGTTCCAGTGTAACTAGGAATTTAAGGTCAGCCTACATTTTCCCAAAGATTTTAGCTGAGAAAGTCATCAAAGAGTTGCGGTTAGAACAAGTGTGGTCCGTTTCACACTCTTCTGTTCCAAAACCTAGTTGCATCTCCGGTTGGGATAGTCCCCAAGAAAACTGTCTGAAAATTCAGGCTGATTCATCATTTGTTATAACCGGCAGGAGGATCGGTTATTGATGAGATAAAACCATATGTTAGCATAGTGGTTTATCAGTCTTTCGATTTAGTGCTTGAATTGGTTAGGAGTTTAAGGCAGGGGCCCTTGTTGGCAAAAGTGGAAATTAAGTCCGCTTTTCGCCCCCATCCACTCCACCCAGATTCATTCCATTACATGTGGACCCAGGCTGTATGACAGTTTATACATTGCTAAATGTCTTCTCATGGAGTGTTCCGTGTCTTGCGCATACTTTGAGAGGTTTAATTAATTCCTCCATTGGAGCTTACAGGCGGGAACAGGTCATTCAGCTATAGCTCACTACCTGGATAATTTCCTACTTATAGGCCCAAAAGATTCCAGCAAATGTGCGACACCCTGGTTGCAGCTCAAGTACTATTCACGACCATCAGGATGCCCATAGCCGATGACAAAACGGAGGGTCCCTACTCCTGCTTGTTAGACATTGAAATTGATACATCAGCAGGTTAATGACGCTTGCCTTTAGATAAGGTTGAGAAGCTGAGGGTGTTAATTTTAGCTTTGAGACAAGCGGCTAAAATATCCAACACAAGTTCAGACTTTACTAGATTCACTGAATTTTGCATGTCGCGTCATCCCTATTGTGAGGAAACCACCCTTAGCTAGGAAAGTGGTTACCCTCTGTGGGATTCAACTCACTCGGGCAGACCAGGATATACCCCAAATATAGGTTTATTGACAGCACAAGCACAATAGACTGTTCACCGGCACAAGGCAAATAGTAGCTCATGCTAGCAGCCTCTTGCAGTCAGCACCCCAAAGTAATAGCCTCCACAACTTCTTTGGGGAGGTGTCACTCACCGGAGTGTGAGTGCCTCCACTCTGGTACGTGGTTCTCCATCTTTCCCGCTCACACCTGTGTGGAACCGTGGCCGTCCGCCATCCTGTCGCACTGGGCATGCGCAGGTCCCTTTAACAACTACACCTGACCACTAATGTGATTGATGGATCAATCACCCCTCCCTACTTAAGGCACCTGCAGTCTTAGGTAGGGGCCTGATCTTGAAGTCTCACTCCCAGTGAACTTCTATAGGTGTGTGCAGTTTCCAAACTGTTTCCAGCTCTACTCCTGTGTGCAGTTTCCAAACTGCTTCCAGCTCTACTCCTGTGTGCAGTTTCCAAACTGCTTCCAGCTCTACTCCTGTGTGCAGTTTCCAAACTGCTTCCAGCTCTACTCCTGTGTGCAGTTTCCAAACTGCTTCCAGCTCTACTCCTGTGTGCAGTTTCCAAACTGCTTCCAGCTCTACTCCTGTGTGCAGTTTCCAAACTGATTCCAGCTCTACTCGTGCTTCAGCTTCCACGCTGCTCCCTGCTCAACTCAGCGGTGGTTCCCATACCGCTACAACGCTTCACTTCTCAGCTGATTCCGGATCTACACAACTGGGTATGCTCTACTGACTATTGACTATTGCCTATTGCTCGCATACCAGTTGTATCCATTGTTGTTTGCTACACAGGGTACAAGTACCCATATAGACTGTGTTACTGCATTGCTTCATTTAGGACAAGCTTTCACTCAAGCTACGATATCTCCTCACGCTACTACTTAGCGTTATTGTGCATATCTGCTGTGACCAGCTTCTCCTCCCTGCAAGGCATCTACTCCATACAGACTATTCATTGTGCCTTCTATCTCTGCCTCACAAGACATTGCTCTACTCGAGCTGTTTCCATACAGCCACAGTTTGCCTTTCAACTTCACTCTCCTGCACCTGGACAAGTCCTCATTCCTTCTCACAGCAGTGGTACAACTTGCTGCATGCAGACCACTGACTTCCCTGCTACCTACCCGCACCTGGACAAGTCCTCATTCCTTTTCACAGCAGTGGTACAACTTGCTGCACGCAGACCACTGACTTCCCTGCTACCTACCCGCACCTGGACAAGTCCTCCTATCACAGCGGTGGTACAACTTGCTATACGCAGACCACTGACTCTCCTATTACCTACCTACACCTGGACCAGACTCCTCACCATAGCGGTGGTACAACTTGCTGAACGCAGACCACCGACTACCCTGCTTCCTACCTGCACCAGTTCTATTCTTCCCATCACTGCAGTGGTACAACTTGCTGTACGCAGACCACTGACTCCTCCTCTACCTACCATCACCTATCCACGTACACTACTCGTGTCTACATTATCTTCAGCCTCCAGTTTACTGCTCCAAGTCGCTGACTTTCTTCTAACCATAGCTGCAAGTCGCTGACTTCCTCAGACTATCTCTAATCTCCTGCTGTTGTGTCGCTCCAATCATTCACCTGCCTGCTTTGAGGTGCGTGCCATAACCCCGCCTCTCTAGCAGAGTTCCATCTGGTGAAACTCGGGTAAGCAACTCCTAGTGCCCGTGACAGTAAGATCAGGCCATGACAGACCCAGGATTGGAACCAACAGCGAAGGAGATGCTGCAGCATCTGATCACTCGGGTAGAACAACAGGATGTTCGGTAGCAACATCTGTTCCAGTGTTTCCAGACTCTGGCCACCCAAGGAGTTCCTCTACAAACTGTTTCAGCGACTGTTGGACCTCAAGCGCCTTCTCCTTCCCCAGTGCCATCCCAGGTGTCTACTGCTTCCACGCTACACCTGCCTACTCCCTCAAAATATGATGGAGATCCCAAGACGTGTAGAGGTTTTTTGAATCAGTGCTCTCTCCATTTCGAGCTTCAACCTCACCATTTTGCCACTCACCGTGCCAAGATTGCCTACCTCATTTCTCTGTTTTCCGGACAGGCTCTTGCGTGGGCCTCCCCTCCGTGGGAGAGAAATGACCCCCTATTGGAGGATAGTGCACTCTTCATTTCCACGTTCCGCAAAATTTTCGATGAACCTGGCCGCGTTGTCTCTGTGGCTTCCAGCATTCTCCGACTACGCCAAGGATCACACTCTGTGGCCCAGTACATCATTCAGTTTAGGACACTCGCCTCTGAACTACAGTGGAACACTGAGGCCCTGATAGCTGCCTTCTGGCAGGATCTGACGGATAAGATCAAAGACGCACTGACCACACAAGAGTTACCCTCCTCCTTGGACGATCTAATTTCCCTATGTCATAGGGTAGACATGAGATTCCGTGAGAGGGAGTCTGAAAGAACAAGCACCTCTAAGGGGTTCACTCGCCCATCACCTCAAGTTCGTCACCTTCCCCCTCCAGTGGAACCCATGGAGGTAGGATGTTCTAAGTTAACATCTAGAGAGAGGGATCGACGAATACAAAATAGACTCTGCATCTATTGTGCTGACCCTACTCACAGCCTGAACTCATGTCCTAAGAAGTCGGGAAATGCCAGGCCCTAACCAGTTCTGGAGAGGTAAGGTTAGGGTCCCTGGACTCCTCTCCATCTTCTATGGATTCCAAAGTGTGTGCATTTGATGTTACCATCTTCTCAGCCACCAAATCTTTTATCTCTCAAGCACTTCTGGATGCCGGCGCTGCCGGCAACTTTATCTCCAGTGCTCTTGTTAACCAGTGGTCCCTACCAGTGGCCCCATTAAAAACCGCCATAGCGGTCACCGCTATAGACAGCTATCGCATCATTAATGGACTTATCACCCACTGTACGACTCCTTTGACCCTTCAAATTGGAGCCTTACACCGAGAGAAAATCTCTTTGCTGGTCCTTCCTGCTACTACTAGTCCCATCGTTCTTGGCCTTCCATGGCTTCAGCTTCATTCACCACAAGTTGATTGGAGTACTCCCCAAGTCACATCCTGGGGCCCGGATTGTCATCATAGATGCCTAACCCGAGTGGTACCACTCAAAATCAACAGATCATCTATAACACCTGGTCCTCCGGGTCTTCCTCCACAGTATGCCCCGTTCGCTGACGTGTTCGATAAGGCGCAATCTGAATGCCTGCCACCTCATCGGGCATGGGATTGTCCCATAGATTTACTACCTGGCAAATACCCTCTCTCGCTACCAGAGACACAGGCTATGTCAGAGTATATCAAGGACAACCTTCATCGCGGATTCATTCGACCTTCCAGCTCTCCCGCTGGAGCGGGCTTCTTTTTTGTGAAAAAGAAAGATGGGACCTTAAGACCCTGCATTGATTATCGGGGGCTCAATGCCATAACCGTAAAAAATCGGTACCCGATTCCTCTTATCACCGAACTTTTTGATCGTATGAAAGGTGCTCGGAATTTTACCAAACTTAATCTCCGTGGCGCTTACAACCTAATCCGGATCAAGTCAGGCGACGAATGGAAGACAGCATTCAACACCAGGGATGGGCATTACGAATACCTAGTTATGCCCTTTGGACTGTGTAATGCCCCAGCTGTCTTCCAAGGATTCGTGAACGAGATCTTCCGGGACCTATTATACGTGTGCGTTGTAGTCTATCTGGACGACATTTTAATCTTCTCTCAAGATCTTGTCTCCCACCATCAACATGTGGCAGAAGTTCTCTCCAGACTGCGGAAGAACCTCCTATTCTGCAAATTAGAAAAATGCTCTTTCGAATTATCCCAAATTCCATTCTTGGGATACATCGTGTCCGGAGTAGGTCTGGAGATGGACCCAGACAAAGTTAATGCCGTTCTACTTTGGCCCCAGCCAACTACCCTCAGGGCTATACAACGCTTCCTGGGGTTTGCGAATTATTACAGACGTTTTATCCTGAACTTCTCATCTATTGCTTCTCCTATTGTGGCCCTGACCAAGAAGGGCGCCAATACTAAACACTGGTCTTCCGAGGCCCTTCACGCTTTCCAAAGCCTTAAAGAAGCATTTTCTACCGCCCCTGTTCTTCGGCAGCCTGACGTAAACCTTCCCTTCTTTCTCGAGGTGGACGCCTCCAATGTCGGACTAGGAGCTATTCTCTCCCAAAGATCTGAGCAACAGAAATTCCATCCTTGTGCCTTCTACTCCCGGGGTCTTCTACCCGCGGAAAAGAACTACACCATCGGTGACAAAGAACTGTTGCCAATAAAAGTCGCATTGGAGGAGTGGAGATATCTACTGGAGGGGGCTCATTATCCGGTAACCATCTTCACCGACCACAAAAATCTCCTCCATTTACAAACAGCCCAATGTCTAAACCCTCGACAGGCGAGGTGGTCACTTTTCTTTTCTCGCTTCGAACTCATTATAACGTTCAAACCTGCTGCAAAGAACAGGAAAGCAGATGCTTTATCCCGGGTATTTGCTCCTCCTTCTGACATCTTGGATTCTTCCGATCATCCTATACTGGATCCCAAATGTGTGACTTTGGCCACTTCGTCCACCAATGTGCTACCGTTTGGGAGAACTCTTGTTCCGCCATCTCTACGCAAGAGAATTTTGTCATGGTACCATTCTTCACGCTTCTCTGGACATTCTGGTGAACGAAAGACTTTTGAGATCCTTTCCCGGAGTTATTGGTGGCCTTCTATCAGAAAGGATGTCAGAGAATTTGTGGCTGCTTGTGAGATCTGCTCTCAATTTAAGTCTTCCCGCAGAACACCAGCGGGATTGCTCCAACCACTACCTATCCCTACCAAACCTTGGACCCACATAAGTATGGACTTTGTCACCGAACTTCCTCTTAGCAAGAGATGTAATACCATCTGGGTAGTGGTGGATAGATTCTCCAAGATGGTTCACTTCGTCCCTCTCACCGGATTACCATCTTCTTCTACCTTGGCTGACCATTTTATTAAAGAGATTTTTCGAATTCACGGCTGTCCGTCCGAGATTGTGTCCGATAGAGGAGTGCAGTTCGTCTCCAGATTCTGGCAAGCCCTTTGTAAGAACTTGGGTATCCGACTGTCTCTATCATCATCTTACCATCCCCAATCAAACGGCCAGACCGAAAGGGTCAATCAAGATCTCGAGACCTTCATAAGAATCTTTTCCTCAGCCAATCAAGATAATTGGGTAGATTTACTCCCGTGGGCTGAGTTTACCCACAATAACATGTACCATGAGTCTTCAACAAAAACTCCTTTTTTCGTGGTTTACGGTCACCATCCGTCTCTCCCAGAGTTTCCTGCCCTCCCTCCCACCCAAGTCCCTGCGGTGGAGAGACTTTGTCAAAACTTTAAAACCATCTGGACTCAGGTGAGATCATCCCTGAGGAAAGCATCAGCCAGATACAAATTCTTCGCAAATAAAAAGAGGCGAGCCATTCCACCACTCAAGCTTGGAGATCGTGTATGGCTTTCTACAAAAAACATCCGCTTGAAGGTTCCGTCCATGAAGTTTGCGCCACGCTTCATCGGACCATACAAGATCACTCAAGTCATAAATCCAGTATGCTTCAAGCTACTATTACCAAAGAACCTCCGGATCTCCAATGCCTTCCATGTCTCTCTGCTCAAACCTCTTGTTATCAATCGTTTTTCTGCTCCTCCTTCTGTACCTAAACCAGTACAGATTCATCAAGAAGAGGAGTTTGAGATCTCTCAGATCCTGGATGCTAAAATTTCGCGAGGAACTCTCCGATTCCTCGTTCATTGGAAGGGCTTCGGTCCAGAAGAACGCTCCTGGATTCGCGCTGAGGACCTCAACGCTCCAGCCCTGCTTAAAAAATTCTACCAAAAATTTCCGGGCAAACCCGGTTCCAAGTGTTCTGTGCCCACCTTTAAAAGGGGGGGTACTGTCACTCACCGGAGTGTGAGTGCCTCCACTCTGGTACGTGGTTCTCCATCTTTCCCGCTCACACCTGTGTGGAACCGCGGCCGTCCGCCATCCTGTCGCACTGGGCATGCGCAGGTCCCTTTAACAACTACACCTGACCACTAATGTGATTGATGGATCAATCACCCCTCCCTACTTAAGGCACCTGCAGCCTTAGGTAGGGGCCTGATCTTGAAGTCTCACTCCCAGTGAACTTCTATAGGTGTGTGCAGTTTCCAAACTGCTTCCAGCTCTACTCCTGTGTGCAGTTTCCAAACTGCTTCCAGTTCTACTCCTGTGTGCAGTTTCCAAACTGCTTCCAGCTCTACTCCTGTGTGCAGTTTCCAAACTGCTTCCAGCTCTACTCCTGTGTGCAGTTTCCAAACTGCCTCTTTTCTAAAGTAAACATGCCTAAACTGGCTAACCTTTCCTCATAACTTAATGACTCCATACCCTTTATCAATTTTGTCACCCTTCTCTGAACCCTTTCTAGTTCTTTTTTATTAAGTGGTGCCCAGAACTGTACTGCATATTCAAGATGAGGGGCCCGATTCATCAAAATTCGCAAACGCATACGCATCTGCTAAATGGCTCTGCGCATGCGCGAAACGACGCTTAAGCAGCGCAAAACACTACATACGCTACTCAAGCACGGCAGATACAGCTCTCAAAAGGGGACTCAATCTCAAACTGCAACGCAAATAGATTTGAGATGACTGCTGACCACTTGAGAACATATGGGTGGGAATGGGCGGAGAGTAGGCGCGGACTGGGTGGAGATGAGATAGTACTTGAGTAAAGTAGGCGTTATGCTTTTTTACTTGAGAATAGTAGGCGTTCCCTCTGCCCAGATGAGTGAAACTGACGTCACTCCTGTCTCAAATCTTTCACAAAAGTTAAGGTAGGCCAGGGTCATGTTTAACTCCAATACAGCTAGCTAAAACCACTATTAAACGCCTTTAGGAGCATCTTTTGCCTTTAAAATGCAAAACGAAATATGCACAACATACATACATATCAATACAGACTGGCTGTGGCATTTTTTTTTTTTTTTGTAAAAAAATTTTTTTATTGAGCTTTTAGATATCTTACAAATGTTCCATTAGTATGTTTGTGTAAATTAAGCTTTTTTTGCTTTACATAACCCTTTCTAATCAATGCAATTCGCAAGTGCAACATGTTTGATGTTATTTTGGCCCTTTGGCCTCAATCCGGAACTGCCGGAATGCCGGAATTAGTTAGCTGGAAATAGCGCCCTCTGCTGCTTACTGCCTCTTCAGTAAAGAGGACTGCCTTTTATAGGCCTGTACACTGCTAGCCACATATCTTCTCAGCATTATGGGGAGAATCCAGGTCACAGTGCATTCCGGCTGCCGGAATGGTTGCCTCAGTGCATTCCACATTCATTCCGGCTGCCGGAATGGTTGCCTCAGTGCATTTCACATTCATTACACTGCCGGAATGGTTGCCTCAGTGCATTCCACATTCATTCCGGCTGCCGGAATGGTTGCCTCAGTGCATTCCACATTCATTCCACTGCCGGAATGGTTGCCTCAGGGCATTTCACATTCATTCCGGCTGCCGGAATGGTTGCCTCAGTGCATTTCACATTCATTCCACTGCCGGAATGGTTGCCTCAGTGCATTCCACATTCATTCCGGCTGCCGGAATGGTTGCCTCAGTGCATTTCACATTCATTCCACTGCCGGAATGGTTGGCTCAGTGCATTCCACATTCATTCCGGCTGCCGGAATGGTTGCCTCAGTGCATTTCACATTCATTACACTGCCGGAATGGTTGCCTCAGTGCATTCCACATTCATTCCATTGCCGGAATGGTTGCCTCAGTGCATTTCACATTCATTCCACTGCCGGAACGGTTGCCTCAGTGCATTCCACATTCATTCCGGCTGCCGGAATGGTTGCCTCAGTGCATTTCACATTCATTCCACTGCCGGAATGGTTGGCTCAGTGCATTCCACATTCATTCCGGCTGCCGGAATGGTTGCCTCAGTGCATTTCACATTCATTACACTGCCGGAATGGTTGCCTCAGTGCATTCCACATTCATTCCACTGCCGGAATGGTTGCCTCAGTGCATTCCACATTCAATCCACTGCCGGAATTGTTGTGCACACTGCATGGGTAATTATTTCATTTTATGTAAAATGTCTCCCAAACAATAGACTTTGTCATAAATATTTATGATAAATCTCCAACCATTCTGAACAATTACCAATATCATTAGTCTCAATATGTTACATGCCTGATTTGACAGTTGGTGATGGTGCGTTTGCAATAACAAATAATATTAATAGACATATAATAACTCAAAACTATATTTTAGGGTTTTACACACATGATTTATGCAAATTTAAAACAAGTGTACTATTACCACAGGGACACTTTTAACAGCAACACAAATAGTGTAAGGATATTAATGATCCCTAAGAGCCGAGGGCTGGTGAGGACTCGAACCCACGTAGCAAGCTGGCAAGGTGGATTGCCTAACTGCTACACCACTGTACAAGTGGTGATGTCAAGGGAATAGAATACAAATTAAAGATGACCAGCAACTTCTAGCATAAGTTGTTTCCCTTAAAACATGGGGAAAAATGCCAATACTTGGAAATATTATACCCAGAAAGATTTGGTGCATGCAGAGTCACAATTTATGCATATCGAAATATATCCATGTTGATAAATACAAATCAAAAATAGAACATTTATTGCTCCCATTTCTACAATTTGATTTGGTGGAGCACTTAGCTTTTTCCACTGTTGCCAGTACAGAATTCCTATGTCTTTGAAATCCAAAGTCTTTGCCAACAACTGCTTTGCTGTGTTGTAGCTGATAACACTGTTGAACATTACATATACACCTTACACACCAAAACATATACTAAGTCACAGAGTGGAATAAATACCCTCAAACTTGTAAATATACCAAGGTTAGCCACATACACACATCATTCAGGGTTCAAACTCATTACCTTGTTGGTGCAAGCTCATTTCTTTATTCACTGAGTTATACTTCACATTGAAACACCAACACCAAACTGCACATTAACTAGTTAGCACAGCTGAATGACTGTCTTAGACCTGATAAATTGGCCATGTTGCAATTAATATGAACAGCATGATGGATAACGTGGTATTAAAATATTAGCCCTAGATAAACACACACATTAATAAAAACACTGTTTTACTAAAGCAGCAGGAGCTGCAAAAACGTCACCAAACAAACGCAAATTAAGCGCGTTTGCAAATCTTATGCTAAATACAAGCAGTTGCATATAGTTTTTTACTTTTAGGAGTATGCTTAATAATGTGTTTTATTAACTCACTTGGTGCTTAGGGTTGACCTGGGGCTTTGAACTTCTGCACTTAGTATTGGGGGGTGAAATACATAACCACTACACTATCGTGGCACATCTAAATGTAGCACATGCAAATGAATCATACGTCATATAATTGTACTTAAAACTATTTTACCCATACTATTGCCACAACACTAACAGCTTAGCTCATTAATGACATCTGTAATAATCGTTATAATCTCTACTTACCTACAGAAAATAAACGTTGCTCACATGTCAGGTCACTTTTACACAAAACCACACTTGGCTAATTAGAACGCACCTGCGTGCTCCTAATGACGTGTCCGGCATACTCTCCGGCCTACTCACCTGCATTTAATTCACTAATTACAGTGCTACTTAAAAAGACCTTGCTTGGCCTTCTGTGTTGTTGGGAGATTCACAATTCTGGGTAAGTAGCCCTTAATGGTGAAATGTTTCATAATCTCTGCAGTTTATTGCTGTACCTTGCTCAACACTCATGTTTATTTGTAGGAAAAGATATTGGTGAGATACAGATAGAAAATTATGCTGAAAGGTCCTAATGGTTAAGAATTTTATGTTGAAGGTTAGTGGAAAAGTCTTTAATTAGCTGCAGAGTTTGAATATTGAGGCAACTGTGTAGACTTGGGATGTGTCTCTGCATAGATACCTCTCGACTGTAGTGACACACATAAAGATTATCCATCTATATTGATTTATTTTGTACCTGTTTACCCTCCCCTCCACAGATCTTGGTCCTGGATTGTGTTTTTTGGGTGTCTAGTGATTGCTTATTGACATTCCACATTTGTCTGTGTGTGTGGTAAGTAGAAACCAGATATTGTTTTATTACATACCCCTTGTTAAAACACTTTGCATTAAGAATGTCCATACTGTTTTTTTGTTTTTTTTTTCTTTTCTTTTTCTAATACCTTTATTTGAAGTGTGGTTTTTCAGACCCTACCTTAAAGACACATTAACACTCTGTGCTTGAGTCATTAAGGAGAGCAAAGGATAAAAAATAAGTAAATGTTCTAGTGGACAAAGCATGTTACTATGTAAGGGGTCAATTTTTTTTTTTTTTTTTTTTTTTTTTTGGAACAAAACATAAATATCTTCACATTTAAAAGATCAGTGGTCAAATCATGTGCAAGCTTAGTCAAGGGTTGATTATCTAAGGTATGGTACTTTAAAATGGGAATATGAATAGACATGGTCTGGTGTGTTACTGAAATGGTTTATATGTGTAATAATAGGGGAAAAACCATGGCTACCTGTATTTTACCTTTACAATGTGTGTAGAAAGTATAGCTTCATGCCTCTAAGTTTAGCCTTAATGTCTTTAGCTAAATGCACGTTAATGGGGTAGTTTAAATCTACAGCCTAATGTGGCAACATAATTGATGTTTGGTTTTTCTACAGTTTATTGATCAGCACATATAGTGTTGAGAAGTGCACATTATTGACACTTTATTTGTTTTTCTTATATCTACAGCCTTTAGATTACACTTGGCCTGCAGTGCTGGCTTTTCTGCCATTGCACTTCCTTTTGGAGTTGGTGGATGTTGCCATGGTGAAGGGTGTTGTCAAATGTAAGTAGTATAGTGCTATCTGCACTAAAATGTGATTGGCCAGTGAGTGTGCTCCATACAATAATGTCGTCGTTACTAAGCCTGCAATGTGTGGTTGCACAAACAAAACATATGGGCAGATGCTAGCTATGTAAATGGGTTTGGTGTTTCAAATTAAGTCAAATAGTGCATTCAGAATCCTAGGTATAGTCCAAACACACAAGCCATTATTATACACTATAATATTACCTGCTTTTTTTACACATGCCAATACAGTGCTCAACCTCTTGATATCAAAATGCAAGTTGTCTGAGCTAATATTGCCATATTAATTTGTTGCCTTTCGTTCAACAGGGTGTGTTGGCGTGGATTTTGGATTTGTGCAATTCGTGTCTCACTACATGTTGTTGAATTTCTCCAGAGCTCCAAGCCTGCTTATGTCTCTCTTCAGTCTGGCCAGATTGTCATCTCTTAATCCAAGGAACTTTTACACACAGACCATTACCTTGTTTGTTTTTGTCAGCACGTTTGAATTCATATATGTAATAAATCTAGCCTATGCTGCAAATGTGTCAGCAATCAGTTGTCATGCCATTTTGTACCATTACTACAGTGCACTGATTAATATTTTAATACCCATAAATCCATGTGTAGTGCTTTCAAAACTATTGTGGAACAGGTTTTATTTTAAATGAATATATGAAATCTAGATGTGGTTTATTTTCTCCTTTGCCACAGATACACCATAGCCTACAAACACGCTCAATGGGGTAAATGTATAGTTTTAGAAAATGGCTATAGTGTGGAGGTTTGTATGTGTGTTTGGTGCTTAGTAGTAAATTGTTTGGACACTTTCAGCTTTTAGAGCGAACATGTGATGTGCGTAGGAATATAGGCATCACATTACAGGTAAATGTATATAAAGAAAGCAAAAATGTTAGCAGTGTCAGGTCACACACTACCAACTTTTGGCCCTTGGCCAAATGGGATAACAATATTTTTAGCTTGTGCTAGTGGCACTTTGTTTCAAAGTGGTCCAACACCCACATGCCAGACACAAACCCCACACTAACAATTATGGGGAATGCATTAGGGCACTAAGCTAGTGGAGTCTTGCTACAAGGCCATAATACCATCACCTAGGGCCTGATTCATTAGTAATCTTCTTATCTTGTGCAAAAGGTAAGATGCTTATTGTTACGAAGAAACGGGGAGATAAGAGTGAAGCAAAGATGGCTTTTCATCCTAACGTAAGAAATTATTCACTTATGCAGTGGATTTTGCTTCTTATCTCCCTTTTCTGAGCATGAACAGAGTGGATTAGCTTAAGATAAGCAAAAAATGACAGATAAGATCCTTAATGAATCAGGCCCCTAGTTTGCTAATTGGTCAAGGCAGCTATATGTAAACTTACAGCCAACATAGATACTCCACATGAGAACTAGTTACATTAGTCTGATTACACATTGTTAGGCAGCAGTCACTTGACATGTTTGCTGAACCTGATAATGTAGGTCTCCAATGTTATTGTGGTGTAGAAATGTGAAAATTTATTCTCAATACCATTTTCATGTAGATTGCTCTCTGAAAGTGGAAAGTAGTGACAAATTCACATTCCACCTTTGTTTCTCTTCAAAGTGTGTCGTAATACCACCTATGTCTGTTTAAACATGCTAGTCAATGTTAACAATAATTTGCAGCATTTGTCCATGCCTTGGGCAAGGGAAGTACAAAGCCTTAATGTACAGATATCCTCCCTTTAGGATTATGGCTCCATGTTCAAATTCCTTTACCACCATCTAATCCAGGGGTGGGCAAACCTGTCCTCAAGGGCCATATCCAGTTCATGTTTTTAGGATTTCTTTAATCATGTACAGCTGAGTTAATCTATTTGGCTGGGTCAGTAATTATCCCACCTGTTTCTACAGACAGAAATCCTAAAAACATGAACTGGATATGGCCCTTGAGGACAGGTTTGCCCACCCCTGATCTAATCCAAGAGTGTTGGGCCGAGCACACAGTATTTTGAGGGATTAATGTCTGGTAGATATTGTTGATGTTTACATTGTTAGGTGAGGCATTCAGTTTTTTTTGGCTTATAGAGGGTGAACGTGTGCAATGGGTACCTGTGTCTGTATTGGCAAGAAATCACAACATACCAAGCTTCAAATGATAATATGTTGCCCGTTATATAAAATTGCTTGGCCTTGCATAAATGTTTTCCAAAACTGGAAGGGAGCCAAATCCAAGTGACGTGCCCACTTTAACAATGAATGTATCAGTGTACATTACGTAAGAAACTCTAGGGTCTGTTTGTTATAATAATGTATTCAAGGTTCCAGATTGGTTTAAACTATCATGGATTGGGGGGATCAGATCATAGAGTTTGGAAAAGTCTTTACAGGATAGAGGAGTTTGGTGGACAAACTACCTCTTGGAGTCTACTTACTTGTATTACAGAGTGTGCTTCTTTGCCTGACCAAACCATATCTATACTCCAAGCTTTTTCATTTGCGTCTTACATGATTAGTCAGACACACAGCACTACATACACCCTTATAGTGTGTCAAACTGTCACGTTAGTCTGTATTTCTTGATCCGAATCAGGGACCCTTGGGATTACCTGCAGCAGGTCTGAATCTGAACAGAGCAGCCTGGATGATCTTCCTGCTCATGTTCTTGCTGATTGTCCAATCTAGCAGGGGAATGAGCAGTCTGAGAATGTGGACACAAACACTGATTTTGTAATGCAGCCAGAAACACTGGGGCCAATAACTATCCACTGGAGAGAAGTGTGTTGTTCAGGCAATGAACAGATCACAGCAGCAGCTTTAAATAGTTTATCCCAAGCAACTATTGGCTGAGCACTTAATGGGATCACAGGTGCTGAATCTGGTTGATCTGGAATGATCACCTGACTGCATCCAAGATGCCTGTGCACATGCAGCAGAACAAACAGTGTGTGTTTGACTACAAACGGAGCTGTGGAGGACAGGAATGTTGCTGACGACCAGAAGGCACCCAGGTAGCAGTGATATGACAGCGGCTGATGGGGTAAGTGCACCTAAGATCCAAATGTGAGACCCAACCTATATGTGCTTAGTGCAATAAGGTCATGAGGTTACATGTAAATAACTGTTATGCTAAATGACGTCCAGTGTACCACACACTGTGCATTAGCACTATTCTTAAATACAAATCCCTTATTAGATTTTTAGAATTAGCACAGATTCTTACCTGTACAAAATAGTAGTTAACAATATTTGTCCTGTGCCATCATGGGAAAGAAAAAATTTAAATTTATTTTGGTTACCTTAACACGTGTCTTTTGTGGCTCCTTTGTGTCAGGTTACAGTTAGCAAATGCAATACTTTCTTGACAGATTGATTTGCCCTACCTCTAAAGGGGCACTGTAGTTGCACGTTGTGTTAGCAATTATTTAGTCAGGCAAATAAAGAAACACTGTGACAAAAGCATTAAGAAGCTTACCTTGATACACTTCTTGTTTAAGTCTTCTTCAGCAAACCATGGGCCAGAATCATTCTGGAAAGGTATGACAAAGTAACTAAGCAAGGGCAAAGCATGTGAGTTTGGAGGGGGATGTAAACCAAAAATGTCATTGGAGATGTAATTTTGGGGTAGGAGAGGTCCTACCTGACATGAACATTTCAGTGTACAAATAAGCTATCAAGTATTTGTGCGGTACATTAGGATACAGACATTTTTTTTTTTTTCGTGCTCTAAACCTATTGCTAATTTGCACCACTTGCATTTTAAAAGGCTTTTGAGCAGCATTCAGAAATATGTATCCTTGACATCTAGGTTCATTACTCAATCAGGGCCATGGCATGGTTTTGGTTAGCACACTGATATTAGATACATATTTGTTTGAATACGTTAATGAATCGGCCAGTTTGTTTGGAGATTATACTATGGTTAGACTTGATAACAAGCATTGTTATTACAAAAAACATTATGCCGTACAAAATAAATACACATTTCAGTAGTAGGAATTTTTTTATTACCAAAAAAAAAAATATACATATTTTCGTCATATATTAAACTATATTTATTAGGTTCAAACAATACAAATTATTTTTTCCGTGTTTTTTTAAAGGCGGTTGGAAGGGAGGCTCCCCTACTCCGACTTCTTGTCACCCGTGATGTAGAGGAGTCAGAGGAACCAGGCAATGGGGCAAGGCAAGCGGGTTGTGTCCGACGAGGTGAAGGTGCAGGGTCAGGGGATGGGGCCACGACAGGCGAGGGGGAAGTGGGCACAACAGGGGATTGGCCATAGCCACGAGCAAAGGCTAAACACATAAGACGACATAGTTCGGGGTCAGGGAGGGCGGAGGCGACAGACAACTGGGTATGGGGGCTGCCGAACAAATAATCTGAGCTGGGTGAAGGGATTGTGCCGGAGGTGCGTTGGGAGTGGACATGCAAGATATCACCCAGGAGTGTTGCAATATTTGTCACTGAAGTATTTAAATTATCCATTTTGGTGGCGAGTGTCGTCAGTAAAGAGGTGTGTGTGCTCATGAAATCGGAGAGTGTGTTAGTGAGACTGGTGATTTGCTGATCCGTGTGTTGGACATTGCTTGATATTTGTGACAGGTGAACATTCTGTGCAAGAGTGACGTCTTTAAGATTTTGGGCTGCGCGTGCGAGTGTCCGCTGCCTTACATATTCAGCTGGAGGCAGCTGAGGCTCCTCCGCATCACGGGCAACTTCATCATCCACTGGTGAAGCAGGCGCCTGCTGCTCACATGCTGTAGAGAGATAATAAGTAAAATAAAGTAATTAGAATCAATGAGTAAGGTGCGATATTATATTGGCAAAAACATCTTACAACGCGTGATGTAGCATTGGTAAAGTGTCAGCTTCCCTTGAATGTGCTAGCAGCCCTTTCCGCTCCCCAAATACAAACATTGCCACTTATGGTCTGACATTTTAGGATGAGCCCTACATATTGAGACCATTTGTCTTCAGTGTGTAAATTTAATTTCCTACTATGTGATAGGCAAACACATTGTGCAATTGAAGTTTACCTTCACACACACATCCTGAGAGTTGACACTTTTACTCAGACAGATACAAAGCTTTACAGACATTAAGTAAGCAAACTCATCATGTACCTAGTGGAGCGGCCTCTCCTGTTCGGGGTGGGCTAGAGCCAGTGTCTATGTCGCCCACCCCAACTATCTCCACCAGGGCTATTGCAGCCCTCGCCCACTCCTCAAGGGGTGTTAAAATAGTACGTAGTCAAGGCCCCCCACCAGTGCCTTGAGCATGCCTGTGAATCTCAACAAGCTTCGCTTTCAGGCGTCCTTTATAGTCTGCCCATCTGTGGAATAAACAAACATTATTGCCTCACATAGTACCTTCAACTCAAAATGACACATTTTTCAATAAAATACATTGCACGTTTGCTAATCACAACAATTTAACCTTCACATACAGTAATACAGATTTTGCTCTTTTGAAGCGCGTATAATGTGGTAAACATATTATGTCAATGTGACCAAGGGCCATGGTGTTAGTTTCTGAAAACAAAGGGCCTGATCAACAAATGCATTGGAGTCACAAGGTGGTTTCACCTCACAGGTGACTAATGCTACTATGTCACAATATCCATATTTATCTCTAGCGATATCTATATATATTATTTGACAAATAGACACAGTCAGTAAAGTTAAATAGGGCTATTATTTTTAAATTTAATTCGTACCTTTTCTGTACTTCAACCTTTGTACGCTCATACGGAGATATTTCATTTATGAGCCTTGTGATTTCCTACCAATGCGTTTGGCGCTCGCGTCCGGTTATTTGCCGGTTCCCACTGTGGAACCTCGCCAGAACCCCTTCTACCAGCACCTCCAGCTCCTCCTCTATGAAATTGTTTTTACGCCTAGTTGGCAGCCCTGGTGCCTCCACATTACTTGGGCCAGCATCAGACATATTCCTATTTCAAAGATAAGTTGTGTCTTTATAGGCAATGCACACAGTCAGGTGGTGATACAGAATCTAAGCACATTCCCCCCCTACATAAGGTACAATTTCACAAACTTCTAACTAGGTCTAAAACACATGCCCCTTATTATAATAAACATTGTGGTTTGTCTATTTAACGGCTATTTAGTTTGACCACTGCATTTTGACTGACATATTAGTCAAATACTATAGCAACATTCTCCTACTACTACTACTACTCTTCACTTTTCAAACCATAACATTGGTTTACAGGTTAGCAACACACCAAAATGAAGGATATCACTCAGTTGCAAACCCTATATTGTGTAATTATTATTAATATTTGGTTACAAATCAGCCAGCAACACACTTAAGTGTGTACTCCAAATGCAATTGTGGAGGTATGTGGGCAAAATAAGTGTATACATTTGGACCCATGTGTCCATCAATGCAATGAGCTAGTTATTATGCCGTTGAACATGGATAAGTTTCAAAAGAACTTAGCATACTGTAGGCTACTATTGAAAACATTACATGTTAAATGTGAGGCCAGGGGCCCTTTGCTTACCAGTTTTTTTTACATTCCGGCCACACATATTGCAGAGCAAACAGTTTACTACATTAGGAGATAAAAATATTTTTGAACTATCCAGAAATTTCAGATAAATTCTTATACTTAGTTTTCTCCAAAGTTTGGCACAAAAGACAAAAAATATTTTGATAGTCAACTGGGTAATGCGTGGTATGGCCTGCAATAAAAAAACCAAATTAATTTTTATAAGCAAGAAAAGGTAATGTGGTAAACAAAGCTAACCTCCTAATTTGATTATGGATAAGGTTCAAAAGAACTTGGCATACTGTAGGCAGAAAACTTTATTGCAGAGCAAACAGTTTGCTACATTAGGAGAACACAAAAAATAATAAAATCTTACAATCTCTGATTTAGTTTGGTACTTACTGTTTGTTGTTGGCTTCTTAGACCAATCATCCAAATGTAATGAAATCTTGATTGTGCTCTATCCAGGCTAAAAAGCGAATGAACAGGCACTAGACCAAAGCACAGGTGGGTTTAAATGGAGTGTTGAATTAATAAACCAGGTGTACACTCTTCTTCCTAATTGCGGAGCACACTGTACTCGTCTCAGTGCAGGCGCCCGCCATGTTCTTGGTGGGAGAGACAATCAGAGTCACAACACAGGTGTGTGAAAGCTCCGCGTGTGACGTGAGCACGCCCATACGTGCTCAGCGAACCAATCGGAACGCAGAGGCCCCCATTTTGTGTTATAGACATTATACCAAAATGAGGGCTGCAATTTTCAGCAGGCGTGAGCTGAGAGTCCTTGCAGAGGGTATGGACAATGTACCCTCTGGACGGTATGTGTCCAACGAGGTGAAGGTGCGGGCCTATCAAAGGGTCCGCAGACACCTCCGCCTCCGATACAACATTCGGCGGAGCACCGTTCAGCTCCAACGGCGGTGGAGCGATCTCCGGCGCCGCCAGCCCCAGCTTCTGGAGGAGCTCCGTAGGGAGATCAGAATAAGTGAGTTCTCTACTAATCGCAAAAAAAAAGTCAACATATATATATATTTGCTCTATGGCCCTGATTCATGAAGGATCCTTAACTTGAGAAACTTCTTATTTCAGTCTCCTGGACAAAACCATGTTACAATGCAAGGGGTGCAAATTAGTGTTCTGTTTTGCACATAAGTTAAATACTGACTGTTTTTTCATTTAGCACACAGATACTTGATAGATTATTTGTACACGGAAGTTTAAAGTTGATATTTGTGTGCTACATGAAAAAACAGTCAGTATTTAATTTATGGTCAAAACAGATTACTAATTTGCACCCCTTGCATTGTAACATGGTTTTGTCCAGGAGACTGAAATAAGAAGTTTCTCAAGTTAAGGATCCTTCATGAATCAGGCCCTATATGTTTGTAAATATGTTCACCCTAAACACCTGACATGGCCTACATAACAATGTGCAAGCACACTATAAAGGTCATGCCCCTTCCAGTGCACCCAATAAGCTTTGGCTCCTGTGTCCTAAATTTGTGTGCTATCCATTTACTGCCCTGAATGTTTTTGTGTGACAATTTTTACCAATAAGTGTGGTTTAGGAAATCAGGCATTCTAAGTCTTGACCCGAGTGCTGTAACTTGCTAGTCTAACCTTAAAAACATTTTGGAGTGGAAGATGTGTTGTCATTATTGGGTCAAGATTTAAAAGGCACGTTTCAAAGACAAAACACCTTAGTGTTTAGACTGATTTTTGCAAGCTCCCATAAGATGCAAACAGATTAGATAGTGTGCTAGATATAGCTAATCAATCATTACTTAACTGCCTATTTAGACTCTTTTAGACTGTAAGGTACTCCCAACAAAGGGTGATTTCCAAAGTATACTCAACATTCAAAGATTTTTGACCTCCATCCACTAATTCGGTGGTCCTGTAAAGAGAGAACTAATTGACCAGGGCCAAGGGAGTTTGAAGACTTAAAAGCACCTACATGAAAAAAACATACTACGGGCAAATGTGAACAAAACCTAATTAGGCGGCCAGTAGTATGTTTGGGGAGTGTGGTAGACAACACATGCAAATATGGAGCAAGCCTCCAAACTCCACACATATGTAACTATCATCAGGGAGTTGAACTCCTGACCCCAGTGCTGTGAGGCAGACGTGCTAACCACTAGACCACTGTGCTGGGCTGACAAGTCATGTGAAATGCTTTGTGTTCATCATGTTTACCTCCTTGCATTGTTAGTAGCAAATATTTATGCCTGCTGACAATGTAAAGTTGATTAAATATGTATGATCACCTGATTGTCAAAATACTATAATTTTTTTCAAATGGTGATTGTGTTAACATGTCCTTTTGTTTATATTTCCTTTTTTCAAACAGACCGGGCACGCTGGGAACGCCGCCAACGCCGCCGGGCATTCGTCGAGGCGCAGGCAGCTGAGGAGGAGGAACAGCAGCCAGTGGCGGTGGCAGTGCCACTGTCATCGGAGGAGGAGGAGGATGCGGTGCCAGTGGCAGTGGCAGTGTCGGAGGAGGAGGCGGTGCCAGTGGCAGTGGCAGTGTCGGAGGAGGAGGCGGTGCCAGTGGCAGTGGCAGTGGAGGAGCAGGAGGAGGAGGAGGCGGTGCCAGTGCCGGTGCCAGTGGCAGCAGCGGTGGAGGAGGACGAGGAGCAGGCTGACCGGGAGCCCCAGGATTTTGCGGACTCCACATCGGGCAGCCAAGAGGCAGTGGAGTTGGAAGATTGTAAGTATTTGCGATAAGTGATGGACATAGTTATATAAGATTGACATGTGCATTATACTTGTACATAATCCCTGCTGTGACATATGTTGATTAAATGGTGCCTTAAATGCCACAGGTTGAACACTTATAATATCTGCCTATACATTTTAAGCGCATTAAACACTCAAACCACAGCCATAGCCATCTTAACACATGGGCACGCAGGGCATTGGGCAAAAAAATGTGGCCGCTAGCCTGGTCAACTCGTCAGTATATTAATGACTTATTTTTAAAATCTAATATACACCAAAATCGTTGGAATTCCTGTGAGTGATTGTATAGGTAGTGGCCCATGTAGTGCATAGACCTGGGGCCAATAATGCTGGATAAGACAACCCTGTACATGGCACTCTCCCCGTGGCTCACCAGAATTTAGTACATTGATTCGAATGCCTTCTCAATGTCTAATGTGCGTGCAAATGGTTTTGTGGCCAAAGGCATAACTTTTGGAAGTAATGTAACAGTAAACATCTCTAGTAAATCCTGTCTGTTTGATGAAATATGTATCCATGTATGTAATGTTTAATTTCTGATTTCTTTCAGCACCCACTGAGGAAGCTGGCAATTGGCCTCCACCACCACCCACCGCAGCAGAACTTATGGCCCACATGGGTGAAATTGTGGAGGACCTGGAAGGCCTCCACCTACATATTGGAAATATTGTAGGCAACCTTCGTTTTAAATTGGCCTACTGGGCCTCATTTCAATGATAATTTATTTATTTTTTCTCTGATGTATATGTAAATAGTTTGAAAACATTGTTGCGTTTTAAAAATATATAACTTTATAAAAAAACAAACCTTGGTGTGTGTGTCTTTATTCATCTCATTACACAACATGTGGGTTTATATAATAGTCCGAAAAGAGTAATGAAGAAAGATGTTTTGCTTATAACATCATTTGTATAACACAAAAGGATTTCTTTAGCTGTTTGCATGTAATCCAAAAGTAACATGTGCCCTCCACGAACAAGCCACCCCTATAAGAGGTATTGCATCTGTAGGCCCTGTGTGCAAGATAAAATCCAAAAATGTCAAACGCTCTAGCTAGTTACCAATTCCCCCAAATACATATGTCATTGTAGTGATAGTCCAAGGTTACATTCAAGTAACAGAGCAAAGCCAGTGACACATTGAAGAGAGCCTCGAAAGTGTACCCAGAAGTGGCGTCAGTGGTGTAAGGCAGAAGTGCAAGCGAGGCAAAGGACCATGGTATTGGAGTGTGGAGAGAGGCCTGTTTGGATACAGCTGAGTACATGACATAACGTGTACGCCATGGATCCAGATGAAAGTCTATTTGCTGACAATGTTGCATTTACCTCCAAGGAAGCTGTCACCTACAACACCCCCCCCCCCCTCTTAGTCCATTTAGAATACTCAATGTCAGCATGCACCTAATACTGTGCATGTGAAGTATAGGCCGTGAGGCTTCTTGGATTTTCCATCCAAATAAATATTTACTTTCAATACAGTATAAATCAGAGGGCATATTTTACAATATGGTTGAGCGTGTATAACAAATGCAAAATAAAAAAAGATAGCATTGTGTCCCATATCTTGTTAGGATAATGATTCCAGTCCACACATTAGTTATGGGTATGCTCAGTATTTGAACTCATGTCTGCTGTGTTGTGAGTCCAAAGTGCTAACCAGTGAGCTACCTGTGAGATTGGTATTTTGTAAGTAATTTGTGTGAATAATGTAGAGTAGTATTAAGTGTGAGGTGTCTGTGTAGCACGCATGCTGTATTGTTGGTGTTGTCTGTGTATTTTCATGTCTCAGGTTGGGGTAGCGGGTAGCTGTCCCCATTTGCATACAGTCATTCCTGAGTTGTAATCCAGACAGAAACCCTTCCTCTGTGTGGAGGTTGTATACACTCTTGTGTGTATCCTTTATGGAAGAGTATGCTATGCATTCATTTTGCTGAAAAGGCAAAGATGTATTCACACCACATACATTTTAATACATTCGTTATTCATGTGTTTTTAATGTAGCCATGTGCATGCATTTTGCATACTATACGGCGACTTGAAATCGAAGAAATCCTAAACACAGATCGTGAGCAATGTGTTTTTTACAAGTGTGTATTAGGTTAATTAGTAGCAAAGGAAAAACAACCGTCCAGAGTGTTGCACATCATTGTTATTTGTCAGTGATTAATGAGTAGAGAGCTATGTCGTAAAAATAAGCCCCAGGCATTTATGTTGTGTTGTGTGTAAACAAACTGTTGTTCCCTCCCACAGTGGGCGTGAGGTTTGCATTGCTTGGCTTGTCGTCAATCAGTTGAGAGCCGTCGCTTATGCGTGTAGCATGTTTAAAGATCCACAGGTGGGTGTGTTTTCTAACGTTTGCGCTGCTTATTTCCGTCACTTAGACCACATGGGGGTGTGTTTTTGCTGTTTGAGGTGCTTATTTTGGTTTGCGTCACTCAAAGTATGCAAGGCAGATGCGTATGCGTTTGCGAACTTTGATGAATCGGGCCCGGAGGTCTTACCAACGATTTATACAGTGGCAAAATTACACTGTCTTCCCTTGCATCTATGCCCCTTTTTATGCATGCCAATACTTTGTTAGCCCTTGCAGCTGCTGCTTGACATTGAGCACTATTGCTAAGTCTACTGTCTACAAGCACTCCCAAATCCTTTTCCATTATAGATTCTCCTAAATTAATTCCATTTAATTTATAGATTGCGTTCTTGTTTTTGATCCCTAAATGCATAACCTTACATTTATCTATGTTAAACCTCATATTCCAGTTGGCCGCCCAATCCTCCAGTTTATTTAAGTCCTTCTGTAGCGAAGCTACATCTTGCTCTGATTTTATTACCTTACAGAGTTTAGTGTCATCTGCAAAAATAGAAACTTTACTCTCTAAACAATCACCATGGTCATTAAAAAATATATTAAAAAGTAGTGGCCCCAGCACGGAACCTTGAGGTACTCCACTTAAGACTTTTGACCAATTAGAAAATGTTCCATTTATCATAACTCTCTGTTCCCTATTCTCTAACCAGTTTTCGATCCAAGTACAAATGTTGATTCCTAGACCCAGTTCCCTTATTTTGTAAAGCAACCTCTTATGTGGCACTGTATAAAAGGCCTTTGCAAAATCTAAGTAGACCACATCTACTGTGCTGCCCTGGTCTAAGTTCCCACTAACTTCCTCGTAGAAACTAATTAGATTAGTCTGACATGACCTATCCCTCACAAATCCATGTTAATTCCCACTAATAATTTTACTGCGTACCAAGTAATCCTGAATACTATCCCTTAAAATACCTTCCAGTAGTTTCCCCACTATTGATGTCAGGCTTACAGATCTATAATTCCCTGGTTATGATCTCGTCCCCTTTTTAAACAACGGCACCACGTCTGCTATTCGCCAATCCCTTGGTACTAAGCCTGATGAGATCGAATCTATGAAAATTAAAAATAGCAGTCTAGATATTTCCGAGTTTAGCTCCATAAGGACCCTTGGGTGTATGCCATATGGACCTGGAGCTTTATTTATCTTAATATTCTTCAGTCGCCTTTGGACTTATTCCTCTGACAACCAAGTATTAATTAGTGGCATGGTATCTACAGCTCTTTTCTTCAACACTTGTGGGGCGGGCTATTGTCTGTTAGTTCTTCCTAGTCTTCCAATACTCAAGTTTCTTTGTACGTGAAACAGTGATCGGCCTGCCAAATATTGGGAGACTTCAAACTAGCTGTCTTACCTTTCCCCTAGTGACCTCCCACCCCATAATTCGGGTACCTCAGGAATATTTAGTGGAAGGAGAACTAGTCCTACTCAATATAATCTCTGAGGCACGTGAGAGCACACCCAGCACTGTTTGGTCTACAACCTTACCCACCCAAGAATGATAATCATTCTCAAGAATGCCTGCTCAAGTCCGAATATTACTGGAATGGCATCACTGCATGTACCTCTCTTTAACTATGGGGTCAACGTACTTATGGACATAATACTCCTCAGACAATAGTCCCTCTCACTTTCTCCAAGCTCCAAGGTTAGCAAATTTTCCTTATACCCCTGAATTGAATATAGCAATTGTGCTAACAACGTCTCCTTCATCCCCAACTCCTCAATATCACTATCTGAACCAGCCTCTGTCGCCTGTTCACCATTGAAAGAATTGACTGTCCTGAAAAGAGAATGAGATGAAAGAAACACAGAACAGGAGACACAGGAAAAACTACTACTTCATGCTGGACAATAGACTTTGCAAATTCCTTGGCTCAGGTGTTGTTAACTGCAATTGGGATCTCCCAGAACAGATTAACGAGTGTAATTGGAACCTTCTCCGGGTGTTGACTCCTGTGCAGTGGATGGAATGGGTACTGGTGTCTCTCTGCTTCCCCTAAGGACGTGATGCTGGTCGTCAACACTTGGTACCTGTAAGTTAAACAACCTGAGCGTAGAAAATTACAGTTCCACAACTTACTCTCCCAGTCCAACATCATAACTGTTAGTGTAACACCTCAGGAGACAGTGTTTTGAATGTTCTAGGTTGCTATCTCACTATTTGCTTTTTCTCTCAAGGTCTAGAACAATCTCTCCTTTACAAATTCATCACAAGAAAAAGTCAAAAACATTTCAGAAGATGACAGGTTAAGAGGCAGTTTAGGAGTGATTTTGATAGTGGGGAGGACAAGTGGCCAAAGATACCAGCCACTCCAATCAAGTTTCAACCCTCATTCCATTGAATTAGTTCTAGCTAGTACCGTTACTTTATTTTCCCACTGATTTGTGGCTAATCAAAAGTATGTAACTTGCTATCACTGCTCATACATTACACAGTTATTACCAATAACATGAATACCCCTATCACCTTCTATAACTCTAGGGATACCACCTCGAATAACAAAAACCCTGAGTATGACACAGCAATACATTAGAAACATTTCAATACACCTTTACCCAGATATATTTCATCGGTACACCAGTACATATTTGAGGATCCTGCAAGGTGGTAATTGGATGACGTGGATTTGGTTTACATGGAGAAAGTCCATCTGTAGGAGGGGTATGGGATGGCTCTATTGGTATTGTCTTCCTGACACTCTCTCTCAATCAAGACAGGACATTGTCTTCCTACTAGCTTGAGAAGAAACATCTGATGCACACCCATATACTCTTACCAGCTTGCCCATACCTTCTGTACCCAGCTGAGCCAGACCATGTGCTGCCTCCACTAGGCCTGGAAGATACACTCTGTGAGCTACTGGTCTACCATCTCTCCAGGGTCCAGAAGACTCCTGACCACATCCCTTCACTTTCCACACTGTTTATTCTTCAGGTAACACAAATCTTATATATTAACCAATTTGTGTGTGTGTGTGTGTGTGTGTGTGTGTGTATACACAATTTTAAAACAATACAAAGAAAAACAAAACATAGATTTGTCGGTTGTCACGTAAAACTCTGCTGTCTATTTACTATCAATGTCTGCCCTGGTGTGACAGTCATGTATAGTCATGTGTGTGAGTGTGGACTTAACTAACAGCTACTTCAATGTCCTACAGCTACATGTAATGTCCTACTTTATGTGCTGGCATTGCTATAAAAAGTTCTTCAGTCGCCTCAACGTCGCCCCCTAGACTAGAAAAATGCTGAAGACCAATGTATATCATTTGATTTTCCCTCTGCCAACTCACATGCCATTTTCAATCCTATACGTTCAGCTACTTGGCTAAGTGAGGAGGGCAAAGGGGTCCATTTCTATAACACTCGTCAATTATAACAATTATCCAGTACATGTCTGTCTATGGTGAAAAATATAAAAACATGAAAATTTTACATTTTCTAGGGTTTCACATTATGTCAGGTCTTGCGGCAAAAATCCTACTCCAATGTTCAACACAGAGATACAAACCTGTATGCCTAACCTCCAGTGATCTCCTATCTCCACCCTTTGTGCATATATATATATATATATATATATATATATATATATATATATATGCACACTTTGCACAGGAGACAAAATCAGCAGCTTCTATACACATAAAAACAAACCCCTAGATACTTCCATGACTTATGTCAATCTAGTGTGTGTATCCCTGACTCTGATGTCAAAAATTTCTTAGCCCCATGAATGAGACCACATCGACGTATTTTTGTATCTCTTTACAAAAAAATGAATGAGATACTGACAGAGATGTAAAGACTAAGAAATAAGAAAGCATAGAAATAATAAGAACACTAGGATTTGAAAACAAACAGAAAAGCGGAAAAGCAGAAAAGGAGATTTTACAGCAAACATGACAGCTGGATTGGACACTATGGGAAAAAGGTTCTACTTATTCCACTAATCCCCTTAACTATTCACAAAACTATGACCCCTCCCCATACTTCTCAAGTTTAACTGGGGGATTACGTCACTCGTCCAATCCAGTGTCGTCCATCGTTAGCTCGTATGGAACTCGGTATCTCATGATCCCACTACCTATATACCTTTGTAATGGACTCATGACTATAATGGAGAAGTGTAAAGTTAACCCTTAGTTACGCATACTTTGTATCTCACATGTTTTTCTACATGAAATACATAAAAACAACATTAGAGCAAAGTATCTACATACTTCATTTTAAATAATTAATCTCAACCAAATAAATTATCATGTACCTCTGTAATTAGAAGAACGTTTCAATGACCCATTGTTAATTTGCCTTTCAAGGGAAAGCTTTGTACTTCTCCCGTAATCCCCATAATCACTAAGTATATATACCTCTTTGTTTGGCTTTGTCTGCAGAGAAAGAGGAACAAAATACAGTCAGTAATTTCTTATCATCGACCAGCGATCGGGAAGGTAAGCACAAGACAACATAAAACAAACAAACAATAACAAGAAAGTATACTTTTAAGTCAATTTCTTTCTAAACCTGCACAATGATACTTACCACCGATTAACATTCACCCTTGCCTGGTCCTAATCTCCTTGCATTCGCTCTAGTTTTTTTTTTTTTTTTTTTTTTTTACAATCTTTCCTCAAGTGTCCCTTCTTAAGGCAGTTAAAACACTTTAAAGATTTCTGTTTCTTTCGTTCCTTATATTGGGTGTTATAAGTCTGAGGTTGTGAATGTAATCTTTCTAAAGCCTGGATACTCACCATCATTAGCCTATCACTCTGCGCCTTTTCCCTTTTACATGTTTTTATCATGTTCCACGGCAGACTCTCTAATTGCATCTATCATAAGGCCTCTCCAATTAGGCAACAAGGTTTGTACCCTAGTCTTTAGATCCTCCCTGAGACCATCCATTAGTACTGTAACAGCTACTTCCCAGTGTTGTACATTTTCCTTTATATCTGGTATCCCTGTGTACTTAGTCAATGCTGACAGAGCTCTAGCGACATAGTCAGCTGCAATCTGACTACCTTTTTGTTTTATAGTGAAAATTTTTCTCCAGTCCACTATCACTGGAAAATATATGGCCAACTGTGAGATTATACGTTTAATATTTTCCTGATTATCATCCTCTGTTAAGGATCTATCCTTCTCCAACATACAATCCTTAATGAACATTTTTGCATATCAGTATCGAGAGGAAGACAGGCCCTCAACACCACTCGCTAATCTTTTTTAGTTGGCTCATGTGCATTACCTAAATGTCTAATAAATTTCTGCCACTTGGCCAAATCTTTTCTAGGATCTTTTCTGAAACAATTCAGTCCTAGTTCATGGACAATGCATTATTACATATTTTATGGGAATTACACCATCTTTGTCCGCCTTCCCATTGGGAACTGCTATTGTGCGGAAAGGATGTAAACCTACCAAATCACTACATTCTGGACTACTTGCTGGAATTAATGTTGCAGTACAATGGGTGTTCCTCCTTGTATAAATTTCTACATTATTCTCACCAATTTCGGCCGCTGCCCCTGCTGGTGGGACTGTTCGTTTTCCTTGTCCGTGTGATGCCTCTTGCATGTTGCTGACATGGGCAACGGCTGAAATGATGGTGAATTCATTTTCTTCTTCTGAAGCATTACTCTTAATGTAACTTAATACATCATACAAATTAATAGTTACAAATTTAACATTTTTGGTATCGGATGTACTTACCACCCCAACCGCATTTGGCAGCAGGGGCGCGCTTGCGCTCAGTTCCCACGCTTTGCAACGCTTACTTCCTCTGTGTGCGTGCTTTGCGCCACACCTACTTCCGCTGTAGACGCGCTCCCTTGCCACGTGTTTCCTTCTCGTCGCCACGATTTTAAACAGTCACCATGTTTAATTCTCGTTTTTGTTGACTTAATCAACAGTATTTTATCTCTAACATTATTTAACACCTCTGAATCGAAACTACCGATCTTTGGGAAAGGTCTCACACACTCCTGGGTCATCTTGACCCATTTGTCGTAGTACGCCGTTGCGTATGCACCATATTTATTATGCATAACATACCTCGCCGAACCAAATGGCCTTCCCTTAGGCAGCACACAATCGGCCATCTCTAGCGTATCCTTAGCACCCATATTTGACTGGAAATCTCAATGCGGACCACAGGGATATCAGCTCCTCGATACCCTATCTCTCCAAAAAATTCTTCCAACACTCTACAACACACAACTGGCCGTGGACAATTTCAACAGGTACGTCCCCTCAACTCCACATAACTGAGTACCACTGAACAATAACACGCAATTGTCAACGTACTCAATGGAGAAACAACCTAACACAACTGGGATCAGACAAGTACCAACTTCGCAATACCCTGCCATTCCTAGTTTGAGTACTTTACAACTGTTAGCACCCAATATTTATCAGAATATCAGTGGTTGCAGCGTATTTCCTCCCACATCTCCCAAGTCACAATCACGGTTGCACAATCAAACATGCGGTCCGATCGCACCGCTTACAGATACTACCTATCAGTAAGCTTTGCGATTACTATTGGAAATGTCACGAAAACCTGTTATTTTCGTTTTGAGTATACCTGCCATGTATACTATGTGGAGTCTGTTTATCACCAGTTCTCTGTTAGAGAACAGAATGCCACTCACACAAAGGTTTCTTTATATCCTGTTATCCTTTCAAACAGAACCTTTGTTTTCAGGTCACCTTTTTACAGTGTTTCGTCAAACACACCTGAACAACACCTCTGTCTGTTTTCAACAGTAAATCAACTCTTCTCTTTATGCATACCATTCACATACACCTTTGTTTTCTGTGCAGAAAATTAATTTTCCAAACAATAGTAATATCTTTTCAGAGGCTTTAACAAGTGATTATACTATGCATATATAACAGACTATGAAAATGACTGTTTAAACACGTGGCAACAATACCGGAAATGCACATACGCAATGCAGGAAATACACATACTCTATGCAACACTTTTAAAACGCAAAATGACAATACAAAGAAACAGTTTTCTTTCTTGTCCCTAGGTTCAAGTTAGCGCTTCTTGGATTACACAAAAGCAGACATTCGGTTTCACAACACAGAATGATAAACAGGTTTTAACCACATTGCATTCTTACACGTATATGATGCGTCACTCCACCCTTTGCTGAGGAACCGAAATCCATAGGCTTTGCGTTTCGTCCGGCTTAACTTCCAGCTGAGAGCCCCCAAATTATTAAAGTAATTTCAACGTTTTCCAATAAGCATTGTCTATGCGATTTGTGTGGTTCCAAAGCACAAGCAATTTATTTAGCAAAAGCAAAAGTTCAGCAGTTCAATAAATAAGTACAGTACAGCCGATACATGATACATACATACACACATACATACATACATACGCTCGGCTGCGCTCTGCTGGATCCAAGCTTTCGAGCAGGGTTCTCTTACCTCTCTGTCTGTATGTATTACCCAGTATTGTCTTATTAATGTTTTTTCCCAATTGTAAAGCGCTACGGAATTTGCTGGCGCTATATAAATAAATGTTGATGATGATGATGATGATATAGCGCCAGCAAATTCCGTAGCGCTTTACAATTGGGAACAAACATTAATAAGACAATACTGGGTAATACATACAGACAGAGAGGTAAGAGAACCCTGCTCGAAAGCTTACAATCTATAGGACATTGGGAGTTAGAAACACAAGGGCATGTGCTACATCATATTGCACAATGGACCAGCCAGACTGCAAAGGTAAAAGTACTGAGTGGGCTATGTGTGTTGTAATGTTGGTCAGAAGGTTGTTGTCTTGCGTTAGCAGTGTAGAGGATGGTAATAGGGTAATCTAGGGAAATTAAGATGATGGTTGAGGAATATCATAACCTTGTCTGAAGAGGTGGGTTTTCAGTGAACGCTTGAAGGTTTGAAGACTAGAGGACTTACCGTGCGTGGGAGGGAATTCCACAAAGTAGGTGCAGCCCTGAAAAAATCCTGTAACCGAGAACGGGAGTATGTGATGAGAGTGGAGGAGAGACGTAGATCTTGTGCAGAACGGAGGTGTCGAGTAGGGAGATATTTCGAGACAAGTGAGGAAATGTATGTCGGTGCAATTTTGTTGATGGCCTTGAATGTTAGTAGAAGAATTTTATATTGGATTCGTTGAAATACAGGCAGCCAATGTAGAGACTGACAGAGTGGCTCAGCAGAGGAATAACGGTTTGTAAGGAAAATCATACTTAAAAAACTTTTTAGGGTTTGTCTTACTTTCTTTTGCAACTTATTCATATTCTAACTTAAGCAATCTAATTTCTTTTTTTGCATGATTTATTACATTCCTTGTAGATATGGAAGAACTCATCAGTCTCTTCAGACTGAAACAATTTAAATTCTTCCATTACATTCTTCCCTTCACTTTTAATTTAGCCACGTTGGTTTAGACTTACTTCTTTTACATTTGTTTCCCTTAGGAATAAACTTATATGTGTATTTTTTCAACAACATTTTAAAGATAGCTCATATTTCTTCTGTACTTTTTCCTTCAATAATTGCGTCTCAGTCTATGCACTTCATAGACTCCTTTAGCATATTTACATTTGCCCTTTGCCTTACCATTTGCATTGTAATCTCAGGAAGCATCTGGGTAACTGCTTTTTAAATACTTGCATAAGAAATTGTGGCTATGAAACAGAGTCATAAGCTTCTGTGGAAATCAATTTCCTTCTAATTTTCATTCAATGAGACGTCAATAAAAGTAGTGATGAGCGGGCTCGGATTTTGCTAATCCGAGCCCACCCGAACAGTGCGGATCCGACAGGATCCGAGCACTGTTCGGGTATTTCCGCCCGCGAAAAAAATCCCAAACGAGGCTATAACATCCAAGTCTCGCGTCGGATCTCGCGAGACTCGGATGTCATAAGATCACCGCTCGCGGCCGCCATCTTCATTCTGCTTGCGAAAACTCGTGAGGGAGGTTGTAGTTAGGGAGCTCCTGTCCTGCTTTTGTTTTCAGTGGTTTCCTTTGAGATCCTGTGCTGAGTCCAGTGGTGCTGCCTGTGTCCTGTGCTCTGTTCTGCTAAGGGCATTGTTATTTCAAAATTATTAAAAAGTTATAAAAAAATAAAAAAAAAAATTATAAAAAACTTTTACAAAAATAATTTAAAAAAAATATATAAAAAAATTATAAAAAAAAGTCTCTAAAAATTTCTACTGCAATATATGAATAGGTTCACTGTTCCTGTAGTCAAGAAATATTAGTACTGCAATATATAAAAATATGTTATATAGTTTATATAAACTACGTTCACTGTTGCTGCTGTACCAAAAAATAGGTACTGCTATTTCAAAGTCAAACTACGTTCACTGTTGCTGCTGTACCAAAAAATAGGTACTGCTATTTCAAAGTCAAACTACGTTCACTGTTGCTGCTGTACCAAAAAATAGGTACTGCTATTTCAAAGTCAAACTACGTTCACTGTTGCTGCTGTACCAAAAAATAGGTACTGCTATTTCAAAGTCAAACTACGTTCACTGTTGCTGCTGTACCAAAAAATAGGTACTGCTATTTCAAAGTCAAACTACGTTCACTGTTGCTGCTGTACCCAAAAATAGGTACTGCTATTTCAAAGTCAAACTACGTTCACTGTTGCTGCTGTACCAAAAAATAGGTACTGCTATTTCAAAGTCAAACTACGTTCACTGTTGCTGCTGTACCCAAAAATAGGTACTGCTATTTTTGCTGAGTATTGCTGATCTCAGGGTTGACCTAACAAAAGGATTTTAACCACGCTGACAGTCCTTGTAAAACTCGGTAGGAGTGAACTTGCTACGTACACATTAGGATTATTTTAGATGTTATTTTTTATCAATATATTTTTTTGTTATGCTTTTTATGATACTGTTTTATGAAATATTCAACAAGTTTGTTTTTGTGTCATGCTGCCCTATGAAATATTGAACAAGCTTGTTTTAGAGATAATGCACTATGTGCTTGTTTTCATTATTCACTTTTTTATGTGATATTCAGAGCTGAACACAGATCGGTGAAATTAGGACTCTTATGATCTACGATCCATAAAATAAAAAAAAGTAAGTAGATTGGAAGGGGTTTATAACCCCGCAAATTTTATTATTGATCCATTTGTGTTACATGCAAATTTCTAAGCTGCACTTGCAAATATCTCACACATGGGGGTAAATGTATCAATATGCGGGTTCTTCAACACCCGCGTGTTCAGCCTCTTCCGCGATTAAATTTCAAGCGGCGCTGCATTGTAAAGGGTTAACTTCCCTTTACAATGCAGCGCCGCTTGAAATTTAATCGCGGAAGAGGCTGAACACGCGGGTGTTGAAGAACCCGCATATTGATACATTTACCCCGTGGTGTTAATTATAAGAGCTCCCTTCATACCTATCCAGCTCTTAAAGTCTCCCTCTATTTGGGCTATTATAGAATATATATTATTAACATCAAGAGAGATCATTTCTAAACGATTTCTTTATTTTTTTCTTTCATATATTTGGGAGTAATATCGGAGGGATTTGATAAATCCGTACCCCCCTATTTCCATTTGTGAAGAATATCGGAGGGAATCGACAAAGTTTTGAATATACTCTAAAGACTTTTAAAGACATTGATGTGTTACTCAATTACCATCTACAATGGAGGAAGTATTTTTATAAGAACACAGTGAATTAAGACAATTTATTAGATGAAACAACCTGTTGAATTTGTTTAATCAGAAATTTATTGACAAAACTCATAAGCGCCTGATATAGACACATTGTTTTATATTCTAGATTGTCTGTAAAGGAAAGTGGTTTCCTCAGTGTTATATTTAAGGCAGCTGTGTATGAGAGTGCTTAGAAAAGTCACATATCTTATTTGTTTAATAGTGTGTATTAAAAGCAAGCCATCAAATGTTAAAAAAGCACATAATATTCAGCAATTTTTATCTTGCAAAAGCAACTTAACAACACAGTGTCTTACAGCACTATATTAGTGTATATTCACACATGTTTAGAATTAAATACATCTCTCTGTCTATACATATAAAATGTAGAAGTAAAAAAAAACAGATGTCATTGTCCACTCTCCAAGAACTACTGTGAAGTAAGAGCAGAGACACTCACCAGCTCACTAAAACATACTTGCCAACTCTCCCGGAATGTCTGTGAAACTCCCGAAATTCGGGTAGGTCCCACCCCCCGCGAGAAAAACGGCATTTTGTAGTGGGGGTGGGGCCAAAATGACGCGATTGACCGCCCACCACCCCTCCTGCCCTCCAACTACACCCCTCTGGCCGGGGTCTCCCGGAATTAACTTTTAAAAGGTTGGCAAGTATGCACTAAAACGGGGGTGGGGATTCCACAGCTTACAGCTGTGGAACAACAAGTCCCAGCATGCTTAAAAAATAAATACTGATCAGATTCAATTTAAGCTCTTATTGTTAATACTCCAGAGACATTTTAATTACCCTTGAATTATTGGAGTATACTTGCAAAAAGTTTTGTTTTCCTCAATCATGCATCTTCCACACAATGTTCCGCATACAACAGCAATTTCAACTTGCAAAACTTTTGTTTCCTGTACAGTTTCTGTCAGAGTACAATATTTGTTAATAATAGATTCTGCAGCAACAGAATTTCCTTACACAACTCCCCTTTCCTTCTTTCTAACACAAAGGACAAAGAAAGAAAGGAAGAGGCAGTCTCTCTCCCAGAGCGTCTCACAGAATTTGTTCTGTAAAATATCTGATTCAAAAATTCACATAAGGCGAAAAGTTAATTTGTCTTGTGGATTCCATCTTTTAATAAAGTCTCACAGCAATCACACATATATTTACATATTTGTCTAACACAGTTTGTAATTGTCCCAACATGTGCAGGTCAAAATAGCCAGAATAAAGAAATTTAACATGGTCCCTAGAGTCTTTTTGTTCCATTTGTAAAAATATCTCAAGAGATTTCAACCCCTACTTTCTGTACTTAACTGTCACTGGTGTCTCCTCTGGAAGTTTCTTTCTGTACTTAACCGTCGCTGGTGTCCCCTCTGGAAGTTTCCCAGTTGTGACCAGAAAAAATCTTTATCTTTACACCAGCAACTAGTCACATGGCAGTGGTCGCTCGCAGGCAGGACAAAAGTCAAGTTACCACTGCACTTAGCGGAATGTTAATACTGCATTCAGGAAAGGGGCTTTCTACTCACTATTACACAACCACACATGTACACGCTCTGCTATCTGGGTCTGTGGGTGATTCTGACAGTAGGTGACAAAATTCCCTAATTTGTCATCTGACTTCCGCAAGCAGTAAGATCATGGAACTGCAAATTACCTTTTCTATACACTAGGATCATGAAGGTCGCTCACTGGCCCCTCATGGATCGGGAGAAACTTAGTTCCTTCTCTCCTCACAAACACACTCCTTTCTTGTCACACACAGGGGCCTCCTTTTATTTAACAAGTGTTTCAAAAATACAAGACTCAGACAAACTTATTAGAAACAAATACAGACTGTGATAGCACAAAGAGTAATACAGATACCTGCAGTTGTGTATTAAAAAAAGAAGACTATTTGGATCTTACCAAAAGAATTCAGGGTCATTTTTCAGCTAAGGCAGCACGTCTCAAAGTCAACAAAACTTTATCTTATAAGACATGAAGTGGTATAAACAGTAATAAATCTCACCTTTTAATTGTGGTCGCAGTCAATTACTTTTCCCATGCTTAGGATTTATCATCTTTCTTTAAGAGAGAGTTATCTGTGAAATCCTGTATTTTGGCACCAAGCTGTTATAGCTAGGATTTTACCAAACAGTATGAAGTCAAACTCATAAGGCAAAGACTCAAACGTGAGCTCTTTTATTCAGGCATGCAAGCATGGATATAGCATTTTTATTAATAAACTGAACAACACATAATGCATTTGCACAGTTTTGTATACCCTTGCAGGGGCGCACTCAGGGGGGGTTTACTGGTCCCCAGAAACTCCTGTCCTACCTGGGGTGCCGTATGATTACAGTGTCTGGCCCCTCTCCAGGGAACAGCCACTACTGCTTGCAGCTTGCGATCCTCTCCCAGTCAGTCCCCTGCTGTGTGAGCACAGCCAGGGTTGCCAGCTCTTAAATGAAAAACAGGCAACTGGTTAGTGAAAAACAAGCCCAAACCAATCCTAAAAAGCCCAAAAAATAGCCCAACTTACAGGGGACCGTCCTTTTCTATAACACTAATTTCTACACTGAATCTCCATTAAGAAAACCTTTATAAACACAAGAGGACACATTTATACACTGATATGGCAAATGAAAAAGCAAATGCTGTAATGTAGGACACTGGTATGTCCAGGGCCGGACTGGGACTAAAAATCAGCCCTGGCATTTGAAGCATACAGGCCCACCTCTGTTGGTGCTGCTGCGCAGCGGCGGCGATGCCAAGGGTGTGGTCACATTATGTTGGAGGCGTGGTCATCATGGGGCATTGATATATACATTATAATAAAACATTACATTTATCAGGTCCTCCCCATCCACATCACGCCACCCCCACCCCAGAAACACACATTACAACACCCTAGTCCACTGTACTTATCTATGCTTCTGACATCCATCAGGGTGGGAACTGTAGAGTGAACAGGGAAGCTCTTAGTCTCACAAGATTAATAAATCTCGTGAGACTTAAAGCCCCTCGGCTTGCTCTGCAGGCTGTGTCCTGTCCGGGAACTGGGAGTAACTGTCAGATTCCTCCTGCTAACCAGAGCTGGATTAAGGCCCGGGGGAGGGCCCTAGGCACTTAAGACAGGGGGGCTCCTATGATGTAATATGGTTATTAGACACATTTTCAACAAATACACAGGCAATACTGTGAGCACTACTGTTAGGTGCACACAGTTCTACCTTCACAAGCAGTACAATGTGAAGCAGGACATACCTCCCAACTGTCCTTGCAGTCAGACCAAATCCTGACTAAGCGGGACAGTCACCCACCAAATTCAGGACAGTTGGCAGACTGTCCTGCTCTCTCCTACCTGACTTGTGGCTGCTGGTGTCTTTAGATCAGTTGCTGCTTGTCTGGATCCTGGAATATTGGGGGGTCCTGTTTGGAAAACAAAAATGGGTACATGAAATTTAGAAAACTCCAACCAGCACCGCTGTTAAATCAATATAGCAGCCACTTTTTAAAATTAGGCCTCACTACAGCCCCAACATCAAAATAATAGTATTCCCATTTAATAAATATACCTATTTCCCTCCCTACATACAGCCCCAGCAATAAATTAATAGTATTTACATTTTGTCACGGGCACTAGGAGTCTTTACCCAGGGATCACCAGGTGATAGGCTTACCAGAGCAGTATAGGTGGTAATATGGTACTCTGGTAGCAGGGTGATCACGGAACAGGAAATAGCAGATGATGAGATGCTCAGGAAAGTCTATGACTAGCAGCACTGGCAATATGGAGGTAGTAATACACGAGGAACTGTATGGACAAAGGACACGTGAAGGTAGTCAGTGGTCTGCGGTAGCAAGTTGTACCACTGCTATAGTGAGGAGGAATGTCCAACAGAAACGAGGAGGTGATGAGAGTCAGCGGTCTGCGGATAGCAAGTTGTACCGCTGTCTGAGTGAAGGAATGGAATCCAAGTGGAGGTATCCGGGGAGTCAGTGGTCTGCGTTAGCAAGTTGTACCACTGCTATGTGAGAGGATACTGGAGCAGGTGAAACTGGAAACAGGGGTCAGTGGTCTGCCACTAGCAAGTTGTACCACTGAATATATATGTGAGGAGGTGCACGGGGAGAGACTGCAACACAATATATACACGGGCACCTTGACTTTGATCCACAGTAATATGCACAATATAAATGTATAAATGACTGAACAACACTGCCAATATAGAAAGTCTCTTGAAGTAATCCAGCATGAGATAACACAGTCAATGATGGCAATAGACTCAGCGGATAGTACACTCCAGAGGAGAACCAACACAGTCCAGCAAGGTATGCAATACACAGCACAGTCAATGGGAAGTATGCATACCGTGGTTCAGGAGAAGGCAGTCAGACAGGAGTGCAGAGATACCTGAACGGCAGGAGGCCGGCAGGATGCAAAGTCCCTGGATGGGTGAAGCGGTGGTCTAGCAGGTGCAGCGCACAGGTAGGTAGACCAGCAGGGAACCCAGGAAGGCGTGGAGAGCGGATCAGCAGTAGATGGATGCGTAGCGCTGAGAAGTAACAGCAGCGGGTCTCTGCGGGAACACGGAGGTAGCCAATAGCAACCAGCAGGTGCAGTAACGATGGGACACCAGAGCAGAGTTGAACTGGAACAGTTGATCACGGAGAGTAGCGGGTAGCAATAGTGGCAGCAGACTCAAGGAAACACGGGAGAGTTGACAAGGACTGAAGACTGAAGCGCACAGAGGCGGCGGATAGGAATCAGCTAAACAGTCACGATGAAACACAGACGGGTTGCAGGTTGAAGACTGTAGTGCACGGAGGCAGCGGATAGGAATCAGCTAGCAGTCACGATGATGAAACACAGACGAGTTGCAGGTTGAAGCCTGTAGTGCACGGAGGCAGCGGATAGGAATCAGCTGGCAGTCACAATCATGAACAGGTGAGTGGATGTGAATGAAAGACTGTAGTGCACGGAGGCAGCGGATAGGCATCAGCTAACAGTCCCAATGATACAAGGTAGAGTTGAAGTGGTTAGAAGACTGTAGTGCACGGAGGCAGCGGATAGGAATCAGCTCACAGTCACGATGATACAGTAGATGGTAGAAGTGGTATGGGAACCACAGTAATAGAAGTGGTTTGGAAACCACAGAGGTAGAAGTGGTTTGGAAACCACAGGAATCAGCTGGGCTGAATAAACGAGGAAACACAGGAACACCTTCAGAGACTCATGGGGAATGAGACTCCAAGATCAGGCCATGTGGTGATGACCACAGGTGCTTAATATAGGGAGGTTGCCTGATCTGCCAATTAAGTTAAAGGAACATACACTGGAGGTATAGAAAGGGCTGCGCATGCGCAGTCCCTCAGGATGGAGGACGGCCACGGTTCCTAAATGTCCGGGAAGAAGCACTCACAGTCCGGTGAGTGACAGTACCCCCCCTTTTAAAGGTGGGCACAGAACGCCTGGAACCGGGCTTGTCCGGATTTTTGGAATAAAACTTCTTCAGAAGGGCAGGAGCATTAAGATCTTCAGCTTTGATCCATGAACGCTCTTCAGGACCAAAGCCCTTCCAATGAACGAGGAAACGGAGGACTCCTCGCGAAATTTTTGCATCCAATACCTCAGTAATCTCGAAATCCTCCTCCTGATGAACTTGAACTGGCTGCGGTGCTGAGGGAGGAGTCGAGAAACGGTTGATGATGAGAGGTTTGAGCAAGGACACATGGAAGGCATTGGAAATCCGAAGATTCTTAGGAAGAAGAAGTTTAACACATACTGGATTGATAACTTGAATGATCCTATATGGACCAATAAAACGAGGGGCGAATTTCATAGATGGAACCTTCAAACGAATATTTTTGGTAGATAACCAGACACGATCTCCAATTTTTAGTGGTGGAATAGCCCGCCTCTTCTTATCTGCGAAAGACTTATATTTATTAGATGTCTTCTTTAAACAGGTTTTGACCTGAGACCAGATATTTTTGAAGGTTTGACAAGCAGTCTCCACAGCAGGAACTTGGGTGGGCGGGAGGGCAGGAAATTCCGGAAAAGACGGATGGTGACCGTAGACCACAAAGAATGGAGTTTTGGATGATGACTCATGGTACATGTTGTTATGGGCGAATTCAGCCCAAGGGAGCAATTCTACCCAGTTGTCTTGGTTGGCTGAAGAGAACATCCTAATAAAAGTCTCAAGATCTTGATTGACTCGTTCCGTTTGTCCGTTAGATTGCGGATGGTAAGACGATGAGAGTGCTAATCGTATGCCCAAGGTTTTACAAAGGGCCCGCCAGAATCTGGAAACGAATTGTACTCCTCTATCCGACACAATCTCAGACGGACATCCATGGATGCGGAAGATTTCTTTAATGAAATGTTCAGCCAGAGTAGACGAGGAAGGTAAACCGGACAGAGGGACGAAATGGGCCATCTTCGAAAATCTGTCTACCACTACCCAAATAGTATTGTGATTCTTACTTGGTGGCAAATCAGTAACGAAATCCATACTAATATGGGTCCAAGGCTTGGACGGAATGGGTAGTGGTCGCAGCAACCCTGCTGGAGTTCTGCGGGAGGATTTGAACTGAGAACATAAATCACAGGAAGCAATAAACTCTTTGACGTCTCTCCTCATTGAAGGCCACCAGTAACTACGAGAGAGAATCTCAAAGGTCTTGTGTTCACCGGCGTGTCCAGAAAAAGGAGAGGCATGGAACCACGAAAGGATTTTCCTCCTCAGAGTAGGAGGCACAAGGGTCTTCCCAAATGGTAGCATTTTGGTGGATGAAGCAGCCAGAGAAATACATTTGGGGTCTAGAATAGCATGGTTGGGAACCTCTTCTACATCAGAGGACGTCACAAAAGCTCGAGATAGAGCGTCAGCTTTCTTGTTCTTAGCGGCTGGTTTGAAGGTTATAATTAATTCAAAACGGGAAAAGAAAAGAGACCATCTTGCTTGACGAGGGTTCAAGCATTGAGCAGATTGCAAATATGACAAATTCTTATGATCCGTGAAGATCGTCACCGGATGGCGAGCTCCTTCCAACAAGTATCTTCATTCCTCTAATGCAGCTTTGATGGCCAGCAACTCCTTGTCCCCGATAGTATAATTTCTCTCTGCGGGCAGAAGACCCCGAGAGTAGAAGGCACAAGGATGTAATTTTTGTTGCTCCGAGCGTTGGGAGAGAATAGCTCCTAAGCCCACATTAGAGGCATCTACTTCTAGGAAGAAGGGGAGTGTCACATCAGGCTGTCGCAGAATGGGAGCAGACGAGAAGGCCTCTTTGAGGATTTGAAAGGCTTGGAGAGCCTCAGATGACCATTGCTTAGTATTAGCCCCTTTCCGAGTTAGGGCCACAATGGGAGATGCAATGGATGAAAAGTCTTGAATGAAGCGTCTATAGTAATTGGCAAAACCTAAAAAACGCTGGATGGCACGAAGAGTAGTTGGCTGAGGCCAATGTAGTACAGCATTTACTTTGTCTGGATCCATCTTCAGGCCAACTCCGGAAACTATATACCCCAAGAATGGAATCTGGGGTAACTCGAATGAACATTTTTCCAATTTACAGAACAACGAGTTTTTCCGTAGTCTGGAGAGGACCTCTGCCACATGTTGGTGATGAGAAGGCAGGTCCTGTGAGAAGATCAATATGTCGTCTAGGTAGACAACGACACATACATATAATAAGTCCCGAAAGATCTCATTGATGAAACCCTGGAAAACAGCGGGGGCATTACACAGCCCGAAGGGCATTACTAAATATTCGTAATGCCCATCTCTGGTGTTAAACGCGGTCTTCCATTCGTCACCGGAACGGATTCTAATTAAATTGTAGGCACCACGAAGATCCAACTTAGTAAATATCCGAGCTCCCTTGATGCGATCAAATAGCTCAGTGATCAGCGGAATGGGATACCGATTCTTGATAGTAATGGCGTTGAGTCCACGAAAATCTATACAAGGGCGTAATGATCCATCCTTCTTTTTGACGAAGAAGAACCCAGCTCCAGCGGGAGAGGTGGAAGGTCGAATGAACCCACGCTGGAGATTCTCCTGTATGTACTCAGATGTGGCTTGAGTTTCAGGTAACGAGAGAGGATAGACCCGACCCCTGGGAGGAGTCTTGCCAGGTAGAAGGTCGATCGGACAATCCCAAGAACGATGAGGAGGAAGACGTTCAGACTGAGCTTTATCAAACACATCGGCAAATGAAGCATACTGAGGAGGGAGTCCCGGGGAGGAAGATGAGATGGAAGATCGCTGTACTTTAAGAGGAATAACTTGAGAGAGACAACGATGGTGACATTCAGACCCCCAAGACGTAACTTGAGGGGTGCGCCAGTCAATCTGGGGAGAGTGATACTGAAGCCATGGAAGGCCTAAGACAATCGGACTTGTCGTAACTGGAAGAATTAAAAACGAAATTTCTTCATGGTGTAGTACACCAATCTGAAGGGTTACTGGAGACGTACTCTGGGTGATGAGACCATTGATGAGGCGTGATCCATCTATAGCCGTCACAGTAATGGGTGTTTTTAAAGTGATCACTGGTAGGGACCATTGATTCACTAGTGATTTAGAAATGAAATTTCCTGCTGCTCCGGAATCAATCAATGCCTGTGACTCAAAGGATTTGGTAGCAAAGGAAATCGTAACATCAAAAGCGCAGACTTTAGATTTCATAGACAATGGAGAGGACTCCAGGGACCCTAACTTCACCTCTCCAGAACTAGTTAGGGCCTGGCATTTCCCGATCTCTTAGGGCAAGAGCTGAGCATATGCGTGGAATCAGCACAATAGATACAGAGTCTATTCTTTACTCTTCGTTTCCTTTCCTCTGAAGATAATTTGGAACGTCCTATCTCCATGGGAATCACAGAGGATGGAGCTGGACGAAATTGAGGGTTTAAACGAAGAGGTGCTTTGACAGCTGTTGTTTTCTCAGACTCTCTTTCACGAAATCTCATATCTACACGATGGCAAAGAGAGATCAAATCTTCTAGTGACGAAGGAAGCTCTTGGGTAGTCAGTGCATCTTTAATTTTATCGGAGAGCCCCTGCCAGAAGGCGGCAACTAATGCTTCAGTGTTCCACTGAAGTTCAGAGGCTAAGATCCTAAATTGAATGACATACTGTCCTACTGTATGGGAGCCTTGTCGCAAACGAAGAATGCTGGAAGCAGCGGAGGTCACACGACCTGGTTCATCGAACACACTTCGGAACGTGGAAATGAATTTGGCACTATCTTGTAGAATTGGATCGTTTCTTTCCCACAGGGGGGAGGCCCAAGCCAGGGCTTGTCCCGAAAACAATGAGATAAGATAGGCCACTCTGGAACGATGGGTAGAAAAATTTTGAGGTTGGAGTTCAAAATGGACTGAACATTGGTTAAGGAAACCTCTACAAGTTTTGGGGTCCCCGTCATATTTTGACGGAGTAGGCAGGTGAAGCGTAGGAGCTGTAGACACCTGGGATGGCACTGGGGAAACGGAGGAAAGCACAGGAGCTTCAATATTAGCTGTAACAGTCTGTCCAGATGTTCCTTGGGAGGTTAATGATTGGTAACATTGAAGTAACAGCTGTTGGCGAGCATCCTGTTGCTCCACACGGCTGACCAGATGCTGCAGCATCTCTTTAGCGGTAGGTTCCGTATCTGGGTCTGTCATGGCCTGATCTTACTGTCACGGGCACTAGGAGTCTTTACCCAGGGATCACCAGGTGATAGGCTTACCAGAGCAGTATAGGTGGTAATATGGTACTCTGGTAGCAGGGTGATCACGGAACAGGAAATAGCAGATGATGAGATGCTCAGGAAAGTCTATGACTAGCAGCACTGGCAATATGGAGGTAGTAATACACGAGGAACTGTATGGACAAAGGACACGTGAAGGTAGTCAGTGGTCTGCGGTAGCAAGTTGTACCACTGCTATAGTGAGGAGGAATGTCCAACAGAAACGAGGAGGTGATGAGAGTCAGCGGTCTGCGGATAGCAAGTTGTACCGCTGTCTGAGTGAAGGAATGGAATCCAAGTGGAGGTATCCGGGGAGTCAGTGGTCTGCGTTAGCAAGTTGTACCACTGCTATGTGAGAGGATACTGGAGCAGGTGAAACTGGAAACAGGGGTCAGTGGTCTGCCACTAGCAAGTTGTACCACTGAATATATATGTGAGGAGGTGCACGGGGAGAGACTGCAACACAATATATACACGGGCACCTTGACTTTGATCCACAGTAATATGCACAATATAAATGTATAAATGACTGAACAACACTGCCAATATAGAAAGTCTCTTGAAGTAATCCAGCATGAGATAACACAGTCAATGATGGCAATAGACTCAGCGGATAGTACACTCCAGAGGAGAACCAACACAGTCCAGCAAGGTATGCAATACACAGCACAGTCAATGGGAAGTATGCATACCGTGGTTCAGGAGAAGGCAGTCAGACAGAAGTGCAGAGATACCTGAACGGCAGGAGGCCGGCAGGATGCAAAGTCCCTGGATGGGTGAAGCGGTGGTCTAGCAGGTGCAGCGCACAGGTAGGTAGACCAGCAGGGAACCCAGGAAGGCGTGGAGAGCGGATCAGCAGTAGATGGATGCGTAGCACTGAGAAGTAACAGCAGCGGGTCTCTGCGGGAACACGGAGGTAGCCAATAGCAACCAGCAGGTGCAGTAACGATGGGACACCAGAGCAGAGTTGAACTGGAACAGTTGATCACGGAGAGTAGCGGGTAGCAATAGTGGCAGCAGACTCAAGGAAACACGGGAGAGTTGACAAGGACTGAAGACTGAAGCGCACAGAGGCGGCGGATAGGAATCAGCTAAACAGTCACGATGAAACACAGACGGGTTGCAGGTTGAAGACTGTAGTGCACGGAGGCAGCGGATAGGAATCAGCTAGCAGTCACGATGATGAAACACAGACGAGTTGCAGGTTGAAGCCTGTAGTGCACGGAGGCAGCGGATAGGAATCAGCTGGCAGTCACAATCATGAACAGGTGAGTGGATGTGAATGAAAGACTGTAGTGCACGGAGGCAGCGGATAGGCATCAGCTAACAGTCCCAATGATACAAGGTAGAGTTGAAGTGGTTAGAAGACTGTAGTGCACGGAGGCAGCGGATAGGAATCAGCTCACAGTCACGATGATACAGTAGATGGTAGAAGTGGTATGGGAACCACAGTAGTAGAAGTGGTTTGGAAACCACAGAGGTAGAAGTGGTTTGGAAACCACAGGAATCAGCTGGGCTGAATAAACGAGGAAACACAGGAACACCTTCAGAGACTCATGGGGAATGAGACTCCAAGATCAGGCCATGTGGTGATGACCACAGGTGCTTAATATAGGGAGGTTGCCTGATCTGCCAATTAAGTTAAAGGAACATACACTGGAGGTATAGAAAGGGCTGCGCATGCGCAGTCCCTCAGGATGGAGGACGGCCACGGTTCCTAAATGTCCGGGAAGAAGCACTCACAGTCCGGTGAGTGACACATTTCATAAATATAACCATTTCCTGCAACCATCACGGACATTAAATTCATAGTCACATTTAATAAAGAGACTTCTTTCACCCCAAACTCACCCCCACATTCAATAGCCCCCAAACCACCCCATCTTAAATTAATAGTCCCCACTATTACATTGCCCCACAAACAAAATAGCACCCATTAATTAGCCACCATCTACCTCACACACACTACATTGCCACATTACTGTGCACCTTCATCACCACCACGCTGTGCCCCCTTATGATCGCACTGCGCCCTCCATGTTACTTTTACCCCTTCATCACATTCTGCTTTTGTCCCTCTTCATCACCCTGTGCCATGCTGCCCACCCCTTTCTTCATCAATCTGTCCCTTTTACACCCCCCCTTTCTTCATCCCCCTGTGCCTTTTATACCCCCTCTTCTTTACCCCCCTGTGCCTTTTATGCCCCCCCTTTTTCATTCCCCTGTGCCTTTTATGCCCCCTCTTTTTCATTCCCCTGTGCCTTTTATGCCCCCCCTTTTTCATCCTCCTATGCCTTTTATGTCCCCTCTTTATCCCCCTGTTCCTTTTATGCCCCCTCTTTTTCATCCCCCCTGTGCCTTTTCACTCCCTCCCCCCCCCCCACACTTCTTCATTCCCCTGTGCCTCTCTTCGTTTCTCCACTCTTTTACTTACCTCTGTATTTCTTTTCTCATTTCTCTCTTCTTCTTTCATCTGGGCGCAGCTCCTTACTGACTGTTGGGCGTGACGTGATGACGTCACGCCCGACATCCAGTGCAAACAGAGAGTATTTGCATACTCACATGATCGCGGCAGCGGCGGCGGCGCCGCCGCCCCCCCTCCCCGCTTCGCAAATAGAAAGAAAAAAAAAAAGGTAAGAACTAAAAAAAAAATTGGAGTGAGGGCGGGCACGGCACCGCGATCATGTGAGTATACAAATAGTCACATGATCACAGCGCAGGGTACCGGATCGGCCCACACAGCCATCGGCCCTTCTGGCAAATGCCAGAAGGGCCAGATGGCCAGTCCAGCGCTGGGTATGTCTATACCACACAGCCCCATGTTATAACAGTATAAACAGTCTTCTGACATGAGCAGCTTACTGAATGGGAGGGAGGGTGTTATATAGCAGTGTTACCTGCTATAAGTGCAGCGATCGTGTGTCTGTCACAGCACTTATCTCAGTAGGTTGCTGTAGATCCGTCTTCCTGTGATTTATTCCACGTCCTCCTCTGACTCCGCCACCCACAAAGCGCCACTTCATTGGAGGAATTCGCTGCACAACCCGCCCACAAAAAAAAACAAAAACCTGAAAGCACCAATCACAAAATGGTAACAGTGGGAAAAAAACCAAAAAAACGATTATGCAGCCTGAGGACTTGGAGAACGTGTCCAAGCCCAAAAACAAGCTACCCGCGGCAGTGGGGAAAAAAAACGCAACTTCACAAAAAGAGAAGCCCAATTCCGCTTGTTATAAGCGGAATTGGCAACTATGAGCACAGCTCTCTGCCGGCAGATTGGCTCCGCCCCTTTCTCCCAAACGGCCAGCATGGGTGTTATGCAGGAAGCAACAGAAGAAGGTAAGAATGTGTGTGTGAGTCTGTGTTTGTCTGTGCATATGACAGCTTACATGTCTGTGTGTTTGATCCTGTGTGTTTGTGTATGTCTGTGCTTATCTGTGTATATGGCAGTTTACATGTCTGTGTGTTTGATCCTGTGTGTATGTGTTTGTATGTGCTTATCTGTGTAAAGGGCACTTTACATGTCTGTGTGTTTGTGTATGTGTGTGTCTGTGCTTATCTGTGCATATGGCAATTTACATTTCTGTGTGTTTGATCCTGTGTGTTTGTGTATGTGTGTGTCTGTGCCTATCTGTGTATGTGACAGTTTACATGTCTGTGTGTTTGACCAGGTGTGTGTTTCTAGCCAGGCCCCTACACATGCTGGACACGCCCACTGGTATCATGGCGTGGAAACCCCCTTCCTCGAATCCTGTGTTTGCCCCATGGCGCTAAACATTGCCCCTACACAGCAGCACTGTACTGTACAGCAGCCGTGGCGCTGTCACAGAAGCGTCCACGGCGGTGCTGTATTGTACTATAATACAGCACTGCCGCAGATGCTTTTTTGACAGCGCTGCAGCTGCTGTACAATTCAGCATCACCGAAAAGGAGCTGCTGCACATGCGAGGCAGCTCTAAGTATATATTTTATTTTATTTTTTATTTTTTTGGGGGGGGGGGTCCTGCTTTTGCCCCTGCCTTGTTACTAGCCAGATTTTAGTAACACACCCTGGCCTAGGACACCCCCTATGCAGAGTGTGACCTTACAGGGGTACACAACAATTCTGGTATCTTCTGGTTCTCTCATGTTGTGGCACAGTCAAGCTCTAGAATGTGCCTTATCTCTTTCTTTGTAAGGCATCAATTGAACAGTCTATTTTCCCCTGCAGGATATTAATTTGTAATAACTGTTTAAAGCACAAGTATTTGAATTCATCCAAGTTCCATTAGATTTATAACAGGAAGACTAGATCCTGACAAAGTGGAGGCTTATAACTTTAGGCTTACCACTCTAAGAAAAAAGTCAGTATTACTGCAAATATCTACTTCACAATTCCAATCATGGTAAACCATTGACAGATTTGACATGTAGAAAGGAACTTTGCATTGGACCCTGAAGTATACTGCAGCTGTGGATTCATTGCAATCTACAGTATCTCATCACTTATGTTAACTTCTCCTGAATACTGATGCATATATTTTATATCTTCAAGAGGTCAGATTTAAAATGCAGACAAGTATGGTTTTACCTTATTTGAGATCTACAAGGAATTATGGGATGAATTTTATTGCAAGAATAAACATCAGTTTACATAGATGGGCCAGTTTTACTTTTTTTTTTGTAAGAATTAGATGATGTACATCAGATACACTTACACCCAAATCAACCCAGAACATATAGATGAGTTTAGCATAAAGTATGCACATTTGCAAAATGTAAAGTGCAATGTATGCTGCATTTCTCAGCTAACAGTATTCACACTTTAAAAAGCAGTTCTTACATCATATTGTACATGAATGCAGTAATGCTACATTAACAGTTTATATTTCTTGTGTACTGCCACACCCCATTACCAGTTTTTTTTATTTGTAACATAATTTTAATTGCCTTATAATGTGTATATTTATTACCTTTGTATTGTGCATTTAGAATGTTCTATAAGCAATACACACTTTTGGACCTTGACTTTAACACCTTAGTATGTATATGTGTTGTGTACTGTAACTGCACCAGTAATAGCTCACATTAATCCCACTGTTACTTAACAATGTTTTCATTTCACTTTAATAAAAAAATCCAATTTATGTTCAATGAAACAAGGAGATGTAAATAACAGTTAATTTATAATTTTATTTAAGTAATAGTTTTCCAACGTTGAAAAAGATCAAATCATTTCTAGAATTTTAAATTACTAAATCAACAGTGTCATGCCTGCAAAATCAAACATGTTTGTGAGCTAGGATGAAATGTTATAATTATTTATCTTCATAGGGGTTAGTCGTCGATAGGCTGGCCTCCGCAATGTCCATTGGACCAATTTACTATAGCCCCTCTTCATGTACTATTGGGACCCCTCCTGTAGTCCTCATCATTATCTATTTACATAGCAACACTAATTCCACAGTGCTGTACAGAGAACTCCCTCACATCCACATTTGTCCCTGCCCCATTGGAGCTTAGTCTAAATTCCCTAACTTACACACACACACACACACACACACACACACACACACACACACACACACACACACAGACAGGAAAGACTAGGGTCAATTTTGGTAGCTGCCCTTCCTCTAGTGGCCTATACTCCTTCTGAGCTGCCTGATTGCCCCATGTTGATGCTCTGTGAAGCAGAGAAGATCAAAATGTGTTGGTTATCTTTCATTTTTTAAAAAGTCATTAAATAACCAAATATCCACATGTATGTTGTGGCAAAAATGAAAATAACACTTTAGCTGCTCCAGAAATCTATACAAACATTGTTTATTAACCTTTACAATGGACAGTTATCGAGTCATTTGTTATCGAGTCATTTACCTACATCAGGGTTAGTAGTTGATAAGCCGGCCTTTGCAATGTCCACTGGCCCCATCTACTATTGGGCCTCCATGTGTTGACCATAGCCATCTTTAATTATACTAGGGAAAATGAATATTGCATGTACATTCTGTTTTATAAAGAATACAAAGTGCAAGCCTTAGACTTAAACCAGAAAAATTAAATTTTGCCAAAGTGGAGGTTCAATATCTAAGACTTGGGGTAGGAATGGAAGACTAGATCCTGACTAAGTGGAGGCTTATAACTTTAGGCTTACCATTCTAAGAAACAAGTCCGTATTTCTGAAAAGATCTACCTCACTATTCCAATCTTGGTAAACCATTGACAGATCTGATATGTAAAAAGGAACTTTGTACTGGACCTTGAAGTATACTGCAGCTGTGGATTCATTGCAATCTACATTATCCAGTCACTTATGTTAACTTCTCCTGACTACCGATGCATATATTTTATATCTTCTAGAGGTCAGATTTAAAAAGCAGGCAAGTATTGTTTTACCTTATCTGGAATCTAAAATGAATTATGGGATGGATTTTATTGCAAGAATAAACATCAGTTTACATAGATGGGCCAGTTTTACTTTTTTGTAAGGATTAGATGATGTACATCAGATACACTTACACCCAAATCAACCCAGAACATATAGATGAGTTTAGCATAAAGTATGCACATTTGCAAATGTAAAGTGCAATGTATGCTGCATTTCTCAGCTAACAGTATTCACAATTTAAAAAGGAGTTCTTACATCATATTGTACATGAATGCAGTAATGTTACATAAAAGTTTATATCTCTTGTGTACTACTACACCCCATTACCAGTTGTTTTTATTTGTAACATAATTTAATTTTAATTACCTTATTATGTGTGTATTTATTACCTATGTTTTGTGCATTTAGAATGTTCTATAAGCAAAACACATTTTTGGACCTTGACTTTAACACTTTATTATGTATATGTGTTATATACTGTACCTGCACCAGTAATAGCTCACATTAATCACAATGTTCCATAACAATTAATTCATTTTACTTTAATAAAAAATCAAATTTATGTTCAATGAAACAAAGAGATGTAAACAACAATTAACATTTAATTTTTTTAAATAACAGTTTCCCAACATGGCAAAATATCAAATCATTTTTGTAATTTTAAATTACTAAATCAACAGTGTCATGCTACAAAACCAAACATGGTTGTGAGCAAGGATAAAATGTTATTATTTACCTTCATCAGGGACAGTCGTCGATAGGCTGGCCTCCGCAATGTCCATTGGACCAATCTACTATTGCCCCTCTTCATGTCCTCTTGGGGACCCTCCTGTAGTTCTTCCTCTAGTAACCCCTCCTGTGACCTTTCCTCCTCCTAGACTACCTACCTGCCACCTGTTGATGACCTTGGTGTTGGTTATCTTTCATATTTAGAAATGTCACTATATAACCAAATATATATACAAACATTATTTGTTAACCTTTACAACGGACAGTTATCTATTTATTTGTCAATGTTGTCCATTAATAGCATATTATCTTTTGAAAAAATAAAGCAATTTACATTTTTCTATTTTAAGAGACCATATTCTAATAGAGTAATATGTCTAATGTTATGGTATACTGATAGCTGCTATATAATTACACATTTTTAAAGATATATCACAGTTGTAATGCACACTTATGCGTATGTTAACTTCACCGTTTTGGGTTACATTGCACATAACTGGGCTAGGAAGAATAATCTTTACCAATCACAATTTCCCTTTATCATTTGCTAATGGCATTTTAATACAGGAAGTTTCATGGTTATACAATTTTACAATAACAGGTGCTAAATACATACATACATGAATTGTTAAAAAGTACAGCAACTCAGCTGTGAGGATTCTGTTATCTGTTTCTGTTCCAATGTGTGTGTAAGACCTGTTTGCTTTCAATAAGTTTGAGCTGCAATGCAGGTATGCTAGCTGCATGTGTTAGGATTTTGTTGTTAGATAGCATGTTCTGCTGCATTTCCCTTTATATGAGAGCTCTCTGCTTTCAATTAGGCTGATGTCACGGGCACTAGGAGTCTTTACCCAGGGATCACCAGGTGGTAGGCTTACCAGAGCAATATAGATGGTAATAGTGTACTCTGGTAGCTGGGTGATCACGGAACAGAAGATGGTGGATGATGAGATGCTCAGGAAAGTCTATGACTAGCAACACTGGTAATATGGAGGTAGTAGTACACGAGTAACTGTATGGACAAGGACACGTGAAGGTAGTCAGTGGTCTGCGATAGCAAGTTGTACCACTGCTATAGTGAGGAGGGATGTCCAACAGAAACGAGGAGGTGAGAGAGTCAGCGGTCTGCGGATAGCAAGTTGTACCGCTGTCTGAGTGAAGGAATGGAATCCAAGTGGAGGTATCCGGGGAGTCAGTGGTCTGCGATAGCAAGTTGTACCACTGCTGTGTGAGAGGATACTGGAACAGGTGATACTGGAGACAGGGATCAGTGGTCTGCTACTAGCAAGTTGTACCACTGAATATATATGTGAGGAGGTGCACGGGGAGAGGCTGCAACACAGGATATACACAGGCACCTTATACGCAATCCACAGTAACATGCACAATATATATATAAATGACTGAACAGCTCTGCAAATATAGAAAGTCTCTTGAAGTAGTCCAGCACAAGTTAACACAGTCAATGATGGCAATAGACTCAGCGGCTAGCAGGCTCCAGAGGAGAACCAACACAGTCCAGCAAGATATGCAATACACCAGCACAGTCAATGAGAAGTATGCATACCGTGGTTCAGAAGCAGGCAGTCAGATAGGAGTGCAGCGATACCTGAGCGGCAGGAGGCCGGCTGGATGAGAAGTCCCTGGATAGATGAAGCAGCGGTCTAGTAGGTGCAGCGCACAGGTAAATAGACCAACAGGGACACGAATCCACAGGAATCAGTAACACGTGGAACTGGACTCATGGAGGACCCAGGAGAATGGAGATGATCCAGCAGAGGGTAGTTGATGAGATACGAATCCAATGCTGACAGGAGGGTAGAGACCAGCGGGACACGTGAAGGCGTGGAGAGCGGATCAGCAATAGATGGACGATAGCGTGGTCAGCAGCAGCAGGGCTCTGCGAGTACACGGAGGTAACCAGTAGCAACCAATAGGTATCAGTAGCGATGGAACACGGGAGAGCAGAGTAGACCAGGAGCTGTTGATCACGGAGAGTAGCGGATGGCAATGAGAGCAGCAGTCTCGAGGAAACACAGGAGAGCTGAGAAGAGACTGCAGTGCACAGGCCAGCGGATAGGAATCAGCTAACTGTCACGATGATGAACACAGGCGAGTTGCAAGCTGGAGGCTGTAGTGCACAGAGGCAGCGGATAGGAACCAGCTAACAGTCACGATGGTGAACACAGGCGAGTTGCAAGCTGGAGGCTGCAGTGCACGGAGGCAGCGGATAGGAATCAGCTCACAGACTTGATGAGGCACAGGTGAGTGGATGTGAAGTAAAGGCTGGAGTGCACGGAGGCAGCGGATAGAAACCAGCAAACAGTCACAATGAAATATAATAGCGTTGATGTGGTTTAGAGAACTGTAGTGCACGGAGGCAGCGGATAGCACTCAGCAAACGATCACAATGATATATAAAATGTTGAAGTGGTTTGGAAGACTGTAGTGCACGGAGGCAGCGGATAGGAATCAGCAAACAGTCACGATGATACAGTTGATGGTAGAAGTGGTATGGGAACCACAGTAGTAGAAGTGGTTTGGAAACCACAGCGGTAGAAGTGGTTTGGAAACCACAGGAATCAGCAGCGCTGAATACACGAGGAATACAGGAACACCTTCAGAGACTCATGGGGAATGAGACTCCAAGATCAGGCAACGTGGTGTTGACCACAGGTGCTTAATATAGGGAGGTTGCCTGATCTGCCAATTGAGTTAAAGGGACATACACTGAAGTATAGGAAAGGGCTGCGCATGCGCAGACCCTCATGATGGAGGACGGCCACGGTTCCTAAATGTCCGGGAAGAGGCACTCACAGTACGGTGAGTGACAGCTGAGCTGCATTGCAGATGTGTTGTCACGACTTAGTATAGCGTACCTGCTATCGTTGGCACTACTCGGAGGAAGGTGCAGAGTCTAACGCGCCCCTGGTATTCACCAGGGACCCCCGCAAGGAGGTATGGACCCAGCTGCAGGAGACACGCAGGTCGCATTCCTTCCACGAGTCAGATAGCACAGTGAACAAGGAACTGTTGTCGACCTTAGCGGATGCGGGAATCCAGGATTTGGCTGATCTCAAACTCTGTTCCTGAGGAAGTTTGAACTGGAGGAGGTCGAGAAGGAGGTACAAAGAATTTGTTAATCACCAATGGTCGACGTAAGGACACATGAAAGGTATTGTGACATCGCAATGAAGCGGGTAGCTTTAACTTGACACAGACAGGGTTGATGACCCGTGAGATGGTGTAGGAACCAATAAAACGTGGGGCCATTTTCATAGATGGTACATTTAATTTTAAGTCTTTTGTGGATAACCATACTTGGTCCCCTTTCTTCAATAAAGGAGTAGGTCTTCGGTGACGGTCCGCAAATGTTTTGTGGTGCTGAGTCGCCTTCTGCAGGGCTGCCCTGGTTTTGGCCAAAATGAGAGAGAGTTCACTATAAAGGGAGTCTACCGCTGGAACTTAGAGGAGGTATTCGGAAAAGGATCCGGAATAACAGGATGCGCCCCGGTAGCAATAAAAAATGGAGAGAAGCCGGTGGATTCATGGACGTGGTGATTGTGCGAGAACTCTGCCCAGGGAAGAAATTGTGACCATCTGCTTTGATTGTCAGCAGTAAAGCAACAAAGAAAAGTCTCCAAATCCTGGTTGATCCGCTCGGTCTGACCATTGGTCTGGGGGTGGTACCCCGACGAGAATTTCAATTCCGCACCCAGCTTCTTACAGAAGGCCTTCCAGAAACGGGAGATGAATTGGACCCCTCTATCAGAGATGATCTCTTTTGGACAACCATGTAGTCTGAAGATCTCTTTGATAAATGTGTCGGCTAAGCAACTGGCCAAAAGTAGACTTGAAAGAGGGATGAAGTGCACCATTTTGGAAAACCGATCAATGGTATTGAATCCAGAACTGCAGGGAAGATCAGTGATAAAATACTTTCCCAAGGGACATTAGGTGTGGGCAGGGGGCGAAGCAATCCAGCAGGAACCTTCCTGGAAGTCTTGTGTTGGGCACATATGGTACAGGCTGCGATAAAATCACGAATATCAGTATGTATAGTGGGCCACCAGAAACGACGACAGAGAAGGAATGTGGTCTTTATTCCAGCGTGACCCGCGATACGGGAAGAATGAGCCCACCGCAATACCTTAAGTCGTAAATGTGGTTCCACAAATGATCGCCCTGTAGGAGGAGCAGCCTTCACAGTCTTGGTAACCACCACAATGTTAGAAGGGTCGATGATGCATTGGGGAATCAAAGGATTCAGGTGGTCTGTATCATCCAAAGAGCGGATAAAGCATCTTCTCGCCCATTTTTAGCACGTGGACAGAATGTAAGGGTCATATTGAAGCAAGCAAAAAATGATGCCCAGTGGGCCTGCCCAGGATTCAAACAGCGGGCTTCACAAATGAATGTCAAATTCCGATGATCTGTGAATATGGTAACAGGATATAAGGCACCTTCTATTAAGTGTCGCCACTCTTCCAGAGCTGCTTTGATAGCGAGGAGTTCTTTATCTCCGATTCCATAGTTAATCTCATTAGAGAGGAATCATCTGGAGAAGAACCCGCATGGAGAATGGGTACCAGATGGTGTCTTTTTGAATAACATGGCTCCAATGCCTATTAAAGAGGCGTCTACTTCCACAAAGAAAATTCGCTGTTGGTCCGGCTGAGAGAGAACAGAGGCAGAGGAAAAGACTTCCTTAAGAGTAGCAAAGGCAGAAATAACTTCAGGAGACCATATCTTAGGGTTGGCAGATCTCCTAGTTAATGCTGTGATTGGAGCGATAATGGAAGAAAAATCTTGGATGAACTGCCGATAATAATTAGCGAATCCGATAAATCTTTGGATTGCTTTCAGGCCCTGCGGTTGAGGCCAGTCCAAGATAGCCGACACCTTGGTGGGATCCATCTGTAGACCTGAGCCGGATACGATAAAACCAAGGAAGGACACTTGGAGAACTTCGAAGACACATTTTTCCAATTTACAATAGAGATGGTATTTGCGCAGTCTTCGTACCTCTCTTACTTGTTCTTGATGAGAACTCAGGTCTTTAGAGAACACTAGAATGTCATCTAGATAGACAACTACGGAGGTGTACAGCAGATCTTGAAAGATGTCATTGACGAAAGTCTGAAAGATGGCAGGGGCATTGCAAAGACCGAAGGGCATTACCAGGTATTCGAAATGGCCATCCCTGGTATTGAAGGCGGTCTTGCACTCGTCGCCCTTCTTTATACAAATGAGGTTGTAGGCCTCTCAAAGGTTCAATTTGGTAAATATTTGAGCCCCACTGATCCTGTCAAATAGATAGGAGATAAGAGGTAACGGGTACCGATTTTTGACTGTAATACAAATAAGGGGTCGAAAGTCAATACACGGGGCGGAGGGACCCGTCTTTTTTCTTGACAAAGAAGAATCCGGCCCCAGCAGGAGAGGTAGACTTGTGAATGAACCCTCGTTTCAAATTCTCTGCGATGTATTGAGACATTGCCATGGTCTCCATTGCCATGGTCTCCGGGCGAGATAGAGGATAAGTTCGCCCCTTGGGTATAGGTTGGTTTGGAAGCAAAGTAATGGAGCAGTCCCAGGGACAGTGGGGAGGTAAAGTTTCGGCTTCAGTCTTGCTGAATACATCCTGAAACTCGGCGTATACTGCCGGAAGTACAGATTCCGTAATGGTGGAATGAGCAATCACTTGAGAACCGGGAGGCTGAACACTGGACAGACATCTGTGATGACATTCCGTACCCCAACGGGTAACCTGAGCACGATCACAATCCATTTGTGGAGAATGCCTTCGTAACCAAGGTAGCCCCAGGATAAGGGGGTTAATGGATTTAGGCAACACCAAGAACTGAATCATCTCGCTATGAAGGGCTCCTACCATCAACCGAATGGGTGCGGTGACGGAGGAGATGGAACCGCTGATGACACGGTTACCGTCCACTGCCGTTAATGATAATGGTTGAGGCAAGGAAAGTATAGGAATTTGAAGCCCGGCAACCAGAGTAGCAGATATGAAGTTCCCGGAGGAGCCGGAATCCACAAAGGCCGTGGTGGAGAAGGCACCTCTAGGGGTGCTATGGGTGACTGCCATAAGAAGCTCTGGTGTATGTTTAGAATAGGGAGCAACTGTGGATTCTCCTAAACCGGCCTCCCTGCTACCGTATAGGAGGAAAGGTTTCCTGGTCTCTTAGGGCAGACTTTGAGAAGGAGTCCAGAATCCCCACAGTAGAGACAGAGATGTTGCTTGAAGCGCCTCTCCCTTTCTTCCGGAGATAACCAAGAGCATCCCACCTGCATGGGTTCGTCCATGGGCAGCACTGGGTTTTGAAATTGTGGAGCCAGACGATGGGCAACCCGCTTAGTGACAGGACGTTCTTGTGTGTGTTCTTGATAACGCAGGTCTACTTTGATACATAGAGCAATCAGGGTATCAAGGTCAGAAGGGAAATCCCGGGAAACTAATTCGTCTTTAATGCGGTCGACTAGACCTTGCCAGAATGTTGCTACTAGTGCCTCTGTAGTCATGGCCAGAGTTTACTGTCACGACTTAGTATAGCGTACCTGCTATCGTTGGCACTACTCGGATGAAGGTGCAGAGTCTAACATGCCCCTGTTATTCACCAGGGTCCCCCGCAAGGAGGTATGGACTCAGCTGCGGGAGACACGCTGGTCGCGGCCTTTCAACGAGTCAGATAGCGCAGCACGAGAAAGAGTTGTCAGACAAGCCGGGTCGGTTACAGAACAGGCAATGAAGGTACACTAGGAGATCCGAAGGGTAGGTGAGACAAGCCGGGTCGGTAACGTTCTGGAAGCGCGGTACACAGGGATATCCAATAGGGGTAGTCAAGGCAAACCGGGTCACAAGGGTCACAAGCAGGCAGGCAGGAATCAAGACACAAGCAATACACAGGAGCACTGAGGAAATGCTGGAGGACAGGGTAGACCTGAAACTCTGGCACTGGAGGGGAGCACCAGGAGGGTTTAAATAATCCCATGGGCCAATAGGAATTCAGCGCTATGTGCTGTCATGATTAGCGCCTAGTGCACTTAGCATAGCGTCCCGTTGCAAAGCAATGGGAACGCTCCATGGTAGGAGTAGCCGGCGGCCGAGCCGCCTTTATCCGCTACAGCGGATACAGATGGCCGTCCCGGAGATCGCGGGCGGCGTCTGACATGTGTAACCTGTGTTATCCTGATTGGTTGCCTGCACTATTTAAGGCCTGTGCTGTATTATCCTTTGTCTGCTCTCTGGTTCTGATCCCTGGCTACATATGACTACAAATCTGGTTCTAATGCCTGGGCACATCTCACTATGATTCTGGTTCTGATCCCTGGATCTATCTGACCATTTGTCTTCCTGTTACCTGTCTGGCTCCAAACACTCAGCCCTCCCTTCCTGGCTGAGGTGGTGGTGTCCCGAGAAAGTCAAGGCAGCTGTACCATTACCGTTTAAACAATCCATTCTGTTTACTGACGTCTGGTGGTACTTCTCTCTGGTGTTCAGCTACCCCACATCAATTCTGGCAGCATCTTGACCAATAGTGGGGCAGCTCCACTCAATTCAATTGGAGTGGTAAGACTTTGCATTGACTTTTGTGCAATTTCAAGTGCTATTGTGGCTGGCTGGGGGACTCAGGGTCTGTCTCAAAATTCTTTGGATAATCTGGACTTTGCTATACAGTACTAAGTACACTGTGACATTATACTGTACCATGTCTGCTGATTTGGGTTAATTTCTTGCTCTGATATTGGGACTTTCTGTATCCTACATTTTTGCCAGTTCGTTGCAAACTCATCTACATATGATTCTGAACGTGATAAATCTGCATCTGATTCTGAACCTGATGGTCTGCATCTGATTCTCTTCATATACTGTTTCTGGCTGAACAATTGTGTTACAAAATAAAGACTGCCATTTTAAGTCACACCTCATAATATTTGCAGCTAGCTTAACATCAGCTTGACATATTTGGGGCCTTATGCCCCTGACCCCCTTTGCTAATGCTAAGCTATGTAAGGGTACTAGTGCCCTGAGGAGACCCTACCTAGGTCCCATCTGTGCCTGGGCCTTATACCCACTATCTGGTCTACGGACCTAGTGCCCGACTTGCCCACACTTGTGCCTGAATGAAAGATAAAGAAAATAGGCAGGAGTGCAGGCGGGGCCTGGGAGATGTGGAGCCCTCATGGGCCTTACCTGCTTCCGTCATGTTTGGGGCCTTCCTTCCGTGTTTTCCCCCCCATGTGCTTCTCTCACTGGTGTTAGGAACCCCAACAGCCAGCAACACAAAACCCGAAGTCTACTCAGAAGTCTGGTATTCGCTGGAGCCCCTAGTGGTGGGGACAGACTTGGCCGCAGACAGCTGAGGGTCGTGAATCGTGCGCTGACTGGGGAGAACCCAGCGATAGAGGATAGGAGCAATAGCAGAGTGAGGTCCAGGCAAGGGTCGAGGCCGGCAGCAGACAGAATATCCAGTACACAAACCGGGGTCAGAGGTCACAAGCAAATCAGCAGCGTAGGAGTCCAGGCAAAAAGATCAATGGGCACAGGCAATCAAACGAAGTCAGGAATCAGGCAAAAGGTCGGCAACAAGTAATCAATCCAATGGTAACAGCAACCAGGAACAAAGCAGGCTTGTCAGCAGTAAAGCAGGAACTATAACCGGCAGGGGACGATTGCCCCTCCCTGCCTTAAATACTAGCACTGGCCAATAGAAATGTCTGAGGCCCAGGAAGGAAACATGGGCCAGCTGATTATTCTCTAATTTGTGCACGCGCCCGGCTGCCCTGGATACCGGGACGCGGCGCTACATGTCAGGAGCGTCCCGACCGTTTGGTAAGCGGAAGTGACGTCCTGGTCGTCATGACGATGGCCAGGACGCCAGGAAGCAGAGGGGAGCAAGCCGCGACGGTGCCCAGAGCCGCCGCGGCTCGTAACAGCTGGGCCGTCTTCTGTTGATCTAGCCGGGTTTTCAGGGGCCAGAGTAGCTCTCATCCCTGACAAAGGCTCTCTGCCTCCGCTATCTTCTATCGCCGGTCCGTCATATTCTTTTTTCTTTTGTTGATCACGGCTCCTTCTCTATTGACCATGCCATCTTCTTCACTGCTGTCTGTCCCCCGACGTCCTCTCTGGTCGTTCACAGCAGAACTGAAAATATGGCAGTGTGCCAACGTCACACGTTGACGCAGCAAACCCTGATTGGCTTGTCACGGTGCCAAACAGTCACATGTTCGGGTGGTGAGCCCCGGTTGACTCACCGACCTGACCAATAGGGACACTGTCACAGTGAGGGATCTCCTTACACTGTGACAGCTCTTCCTGCATCCCCAAAGCCTGTGACAGACACAGCCTAACAAAACCCCCCAACCAAGAGCTTGTGACAACCCTCACCCGACAACCTGTGACAGCTCCCCTCCCCACAATCTGTAACCTCACCACAGCATGTAACCTCCCCTCTGTGTGTGACATTTTCCATTCTTCTTAGCAAGTCACATATGGGACCAAATATCTCCTGACAAGAGAGAGTCGCCCCATTTGTGCAGGCAGTAAGGGAGGCAGAGGAATGGAAGAAGGTTAGTGTGGCTGTGATCTTAGTGTAATGTGGATGGTGTTAGTGTGTGGTAGAATCCCCTATAATTTAATGATGGGGTAAAGGTGGGTGCTATTACTTTAATGGTGGGTAGGGGTATTCATTTATTATTGGGGGGCTATTCATTAAATGGTTGGGCGATTGTGGTGGTGGGAGTTTTCTAATGGTGGAGCGATAGGACTATTAATTTAGTACTGGGGAGATTTGGAATATATTAATTGAATGTGGGGCCAAGTTGGAGGGAAGAGGGCTATTCATTTTTTGTGCATGCTATTAATTTAATGTCAGCGCTGATTGTGGGTTAAATAGGCCTATTTAAAAATGTGCATGCTATTAAATTAATTTTAGGGCTGGTTGGGGGGAAGGAGGCCTATTTATTAAACAAAAAATCCTATTAATTTAATGTCTTGCTGCTTAGGGTAGGTTGGCCTACTCATTGCTTTGCTTTCCAAGAGGTGAATACTCATGCCAGCAGTAGCACCACGACTATACAAAAGTAGGCTTTGAGACAATCAGCCTGAATTGGCGGTACCTGTTACAAAGGCGCTGGGTCTAACGAGGTGAAGGTTTTTTGACAGAAACCCACGCAAGGAGGTATGGACTTTGCTGCTAGCACACTTTAACCTGGGACACCATTTGGTACAGTTGGTGCAATTGGTTGGGAACCTGGGTTGCATGAACTTGGCAATAGTAAAGTATTTTCAATTAAGTTTTAGCAGTCCTTCACAAGGAAACACTAAATGAATTAAGGTAAAAGTGAAGATGAAATGCAATATAGCAAATACATAATGGGATTTGCACACATACACTATATAGACAAATGTATTTGGCCACACCTGTTAATTATTGATTTAAGATGTTTCAATGAGACCCGTTGACAGAGGTGTACAAAATCAAGAACCTAGTCATACAGTCTCCATTTGCAAACATTTGTGATACAAAATGGGTCATTCTGAAGAGCTTAGTGACTTCAAGCGTGGTACTGTGGCAAGATGTCACCTCTGCAATAAGACGGTTCAGGAAATTTCATTCCTGCTGAATATTCCATGGTGAAATGTTAGTGATATTATTAGATAGTGGAAGCAGTTAGTAACAGCAGCAACTCAGGCACAAAGCAGAAGCCCGCATAGAATCACAGAGTGGGGTCAACCAAAGCTAAGGCGCATGGTGCGTAAAAGACGGCAACACTCTGCTGATTCCATAGCTGAAGAGTTCCGCACTTCCACTGGCATTCATGTAAGCACAAAAACTGTGCGTCGGGAGCCTAATGGAATGGGTTTCCATAGCTGAGCAGTTGCATGAAAGCCTCACATCACCAAGACCAATGCCAAGCATCAGATGGAGTGGTGTAAAGCACACAGACACTGGGCTGTGGAGCAGTGGAAACGTGTTCTGTGAAGTGACGAATCACGCTTCTCTGTTTGGCAGTCAGATGGGCAAGTCTGGGTTTGGCGGATTGCGGGGGAACATTACCTGCCTAACTGCATTATGCCGACTGTGAAGGAGGGAGAATGGCATGGGGCTGTTTTTCAAGGTTTGGGCTAGGCCCCTTATCTCCAGTGAAGGGCAATCTTAAAGCTTTTGCATACCAAGTCATTTTGGACAATGCTATGCTTCCAACATCATGGCAACAGTTTGGGGAAGGCCCTTTTCTATTCCAACATGACTGTGCCCAAGTGCACAAAGCAAGGTCTACAAAGACATGGTTGATGAGTTTGGTGTGGAAGAACTTGACTGGCCCACACAGTGCTGACCTCAACTCCATCAACCACATCTGGGATGAATTGGAATGGAGATTGCGAGCCAGGCCTTCTGATCAAACATCAGTTCCTGATCTCAGAAATGCTCTACAAAATGAATGACTACCTCTTAGCTTCAGTCTATGAGGTGACGTATGTGGGGTGAATTGTGTGTGATTTCTACACTAAGTGGAATTTTCTCACAAAGTGGACGAAAATGCAGTTAGACAACACAGTTGGACACACATTGGACTACATTGGATTACTCCCAGGAATAAGCTATATCTGCAAAGTCTATTTCTGCAATACTTGTCTATCTATACGGAACACTGCAAAGAGGTAATACTTTAAAAACCCCTTACTTTTTTGCTTTTACTCTCATCACAATGTTTAACAAATTGTTCTTCTTGGTCTCTTTTCATGGCATTATTGTTAGGACTGTGTCATCTTTCACCCCTCCACCAACACAAACATTTGTCCACATTGCACCTTCATTACTCCACTCACCTCTAGTTAACACCCATGAACTGTTGTCCTATTTATTATCTCTAAGAAGTAAAGCCTCCACCTGCCGCCAGAAAATAACAGATCACACATTTACAATCCCCTTACCTATCTTTCTCTCTCTCTGCTTCTATTCTATATATCACCTAATCCTACCGCTCTATAGCAAACCTCAAACACATCACCTGCCTCCCCTCTCTTCCAAAGTCCTTTAAATGGGCCCTTTGGAATGCACGCTCTGTTTGTAACAAACTTACCTCCATTCATGATCTCTTCCTCTAAAAAAACCTCAACCTTCTGGCAATAACTGAAACATGGCTCATGCAATCAGACACTGCCTCACCTGCAGCACTTTCACATGGTGGCCTCCAACTCACCCACACCTCCAGACCTGAAGGCAGACAAGGAGGTGGGGTTGGACTACTTCTCTCCCCACAGTGCATGTTCACAGTTCTACCAAATGTCCCATCACTCACGTTCACATCTTTTGAAGTACATGCTATTCGCATTTTTAATCCATTCTCTCTACTTGTTGTGGTGATCTATCTTCCCCCTGGAGCACACCAACAATTTATTGAGGATTTCTCTGCATGGCTCCCTCACTTCTTATCTTCAGACATTCCCACCCTCATCCTTCCAAAGCTGCTTCCAAACTACTCCCTCTAACCTCCTCACTTGACCTCTCGCAGTGGATTGAATCATCTACTCATCACGATGGCCATTGTCTTGATCTTGTTTTCTCTAGACTATGCTCACTTTCTAACTTTCTTAACACACCCTTCCCCCTCTTGTATCATCACCTTATCAGCTACACGCTCATCCCCACTGCTCTAATCTCTCTACTGTCTAACTCTACCAAGCCTCCTCATACCCGCAGAAATCTTAATTCTATTAGTATTCAACAATTTTCCACCTCTCTCCAACACCTTCTCTCCCCTAACTCTACATTCTTCTCCCTTGAGATGGCAGTACCTCATTTTCACCAAACCTTAGGAACAGCCATTGATCAAGTGGCTCCAGCGACACTACATACTACACGTCGACTTCGATGTCAGCCGTGGCACACTACAGCAACGCAATATCTTCAAAACCTTTCCCGTAAAGCAGAACGTCACTGGCGTAAAACTTGCACCTCTAATGACTTCTTCACATATACTTCTATCTACCGCTCCTATCAAAATGCCCTGGACACTGCAAAACAAAAATACTTTCAATCTCTTATCTATGCTCAGACTTCCAACCCCAAACGCCTTTTTAAGACATTTAAAGCTCTTCTCAATCCTCCCACCCCAAACCCTCCGTCCACTATCAGTGCCCAGGATCTTGCTTCCTATTTCAAGGACAAGATTGATAAGATCAGACTAGAATTGGTATCCTCTTCCTCGACAAGCAATTGGCTCAATTCCTTCCCACCAACCTCTGACACCCTCTCTTCATTTGACCCCACAAATGAAGTGGAAATTTCTACTCTCTTCTTATCCTCCTACTCTACCTCTTGTCCTCTTGATCCTATTCCCTCGCAAATTGGTAGATCCCTGTCTCCTGTGCTCATCTCACCACTAACTAAAATCTGTAATCTCTCGCTCCCTACCGGCATCTTTCCGTCACTATACAAGCATGCAGTGATTACTCCTATTCTAAAAAAACAAGATTCCGACCCAAACTCCCTCTCAAATTACCATCCCATCTCTCAGCTGCTTCACATGCTGGCTTTCGCTCTCAACACTCCACAGAGACTGCATTGACTAAGGTTGCCAATGATCTGATCACTGCTAAAACTAAACGCCATTACTCTCTCCTAATTCTTCTGGATCTCTCGGCTGCATTTGACACCGTTGACCACTCACTTCTCATACAAACGCTGCAATCCCTAGGGCTGTTCTATCCTGGTTCTCATCCTACCTTTCTAATCGCTCTTTCACTGTTAATTTCCCTAGGGCCACCTCTGCTCCGCTTCCTTTATCAGTTGGAGTACCGCAAGGCTAAGTGCTAGGTCCTCTGCTGTTCTCTGTCTATACTGCTTCTCTTGAAAATCGAATAAGTTCCTTTGGATTTCAGTATCATCTCTATGTGGATGATACCCAAATTTATCTATCCTCTCCTGATCTCTCGACATCTGTGTTGTCCTGTGTAACTGACTGTCTTTCTGCCATATCATCCTGGATGTTCTCTCGCCAACCCAAACTAAATCTTTCTAAAACTGAGTTAATAATATCCCCACCCACCAAGAAGAGCATACCTGACATTTCTATCTCTGTTGATAACATGACCATAAATCCCACCCCACAAGCTCGCTGCCTAGGTGTAACCCTTGACTCACACCTATCCTTTGTTCCCCACATCAACTCTATATCTAAATCATGTTAAATACATCTAAAACACATTTCCAGAATTCGCACATTACTCACACAAGACACTGCAAAAACCTTAATTCATGCACTTATCATCTCCCGCATGGACTATTGCAATTCCCTTCTTACTCAAACAGACTCAAACCCCTACAATCTATTTTGCACGCTGCGGCAAGATTAATTTTCCTTGCAAATCGTTATTCCTCTGTTGAATCACTCTGTATGTCTCTACACTGGCTGCCTGTTTTCTACCGAATCCAATATAAAATACTCTTACTAAACTACAAGGCCATCAACAAAGCTGCACCATCATACATCTCCTCTCTTGTCACAAAATATATCCCAACTCGGCAACTCCATTCTGCACAAGATCTGCGTCTCTCATCCACACTCATTACATCCTCCCATTCCCGATTACAGGACTTTTTCCGGGCTGCACCCACTCTATGGAATTCTCTCCCTCGCACAATAAGACTTTCCTCTGGTCTACAAGCTTTCAAGCGTTCTCTGAAAACCCACCTCTTCAGACAAGCTTATAATATTTCTCAACCACCCTCTTAACCTCACTGCATTACCCTAGTACCAACTGTTATACAACTACCCCTTGACCAACATTGTTGTGTGACAGGATCATTTAGCTTATGAGTCACTTTTACCTTTGCAGTCTGGCTGGGCCGACTGCAAATGTAGACTTAACCTCATGTGTCAAACTCCCATTGTCCAATAGATTGTAAACTTGTGAGCAGGGCCTTCTCACCTCTTTGTCTGTTTTACCCAGTTTGTTTATTAGTTTACTTTGTTTGTCCCCAATTGTAAAGCGCTTCGGAATATGTTGGCGTTATATAAATAAATGATGATGATGATGGGCACAAATTCCCACAAAAACACTCCGACATCTTGTGGAATGCCTTACAAGAAGAGTGGAAGCTGTTATCGCTATAAAAGGGGGACCAACTCCATAATAAGTATATGTTTTTGATTACAATGTCATTATAGTCACTGTTGGTATAATGGTCAAGCGTCCGAATACTTTTGTCCATATAGTTTATCTCAGTGTCTATGTAATATTGATATATATTTGGGTATCAACTGTGAGCACACTTGTCTGTCACTGTGTGGAACCTTGATACGACAGCAGTAATCAGTGTGGACTGCTTCTGACTACCTGCGACTTTCCTGTTTACTGCCTTATAATATTAGCCGCTAGCCATAACATTTTAACCGGCCTAACACAGATAGAGGAAATCGATTTGATGGATGACAGTGTGACTAGCCCTACCCCAGCTAAGGTTCTGACTGGTCAAATCCAGAGCCGGCCTCAGGTGGTCCAGGAATTATCGCACCATTTGTCATTGCAAGAAGAAGTCTCCAAGGCCTCGCAAGTCACCCTGGCACCCACGATGGAACCCAAGAACCCAAGTTAAATTTGCTGGATCGATTCTGTGGGGACAGAGCCTTGTTCCAAAATTTTGTTTGAGACCTCATTCTTTGGGCTTAGAACAACAAAAGATCGATATCGCCATATCTCTTCTCCAAGGTGACCCTCAGTCCTGGGCTTTCAGTCTTGCTCAACTAGTCCTACTCAGCAGTCTGTTGATGCCTTCTCCTCCCAGAAATAGGGTCTGTTGGGATATGTATGCTGTACTACTGCTCCGGAGCATACTTAAGCTGACTCAGTCCCAATGTTTGTCCTGCAGGTGAGAATGTTCGGGAAAGGGGAGTATTTAATGGGCAGCTTAGGGCCTTAGCAGCCCTCAGGGGGTATGAACATGCCTCCGTCGTGTTTTTTGCACATCTCTGACTCTTTTTTAAAACCACAGTTTAGTAAGCTTTACAGACAGCCTGCGGTTTTAGATGCATTGGTAGCTGTCAGCATCTTTTGACACATTATTGTTGTATGTGTTATGATACTTTTGTATGTTGAGTTGATTGTCCCACAACATTTAAGGAAGAGATTTGTTTTATTTTGATCACATGATAAATGATCTATATGGGCAGGCTGTTTGCTTAGAGTCCTTTAACATTCAGAAAGTGCTGCAGTGTTTCTCCATAAGTGCTATTATTTGGAGATCCTATGACAGTCATCTGGGGCTGGCTGGGCTGGGGGACAGGGGGGCATCTGCTCCCTGGGCAGGTCCCATAGTGGGCTACATGGGGCTGATGTTAAGGGCAATAAGACATGAGATCCTCAACTGCTAGAACCGCTTTGTGAGGTGTTCACCTATAGCAGCGCCCTTTCCGAGGGGCTGGGGTACGGAATAATGGTTGCTATTATTCTGACAATACTTATGAAGAATCCGCATAGTCTTGATGACGTCACTGCCGACCGCGACACTCTTCTCCTTGCTGTTAAGGGGGAAATGTAAGTATGCGGACATGGACAATGTACTTTGCTTAGCATTGTACATTGTCCATGCCCACATACTTACATTTCCCCCTTAACAGCAAGGAGAAGAGCATCGCGGTCGGCAGTGATGTCATCAACTCTGTCCTGATTCTTCATTGGTCGCGATCCCTTGCAGTCGCTGGTCACAGCAGTCGTCCTCGAGCCAGGTCGGGAAGGAGCCGTTCGGGCTCACCACATCGTGGTAAGTATTGTTGTGGTAGTCAGCATCGATATGCTGACTACCACCGTTCTGAGGAACTATATGTGTTCCACAGTACTCAGTTGCCCTCAGGTTTTAAGCTCGGCTAGTAGTACCTGTTGATCTCAATATTGCCCAAAGGAGTGGACAGAACACGGTAGGAGGTAGTTAGCAATCTATATGGTAACATCATAGTATACTGAGAATCAGATTGCCAAGTGTTAATGCAGAAAAATGAACAGGCCAAGGTCAGGAGCAGGACAAGACAACAGTTCCGTTGAAACAAACCAGGGGTCAGGGCAGATAGAGATATATATGCAGATCTGTTTAATAAGCCAAGGTCAGGGCCAGAAAAAGAGAGCAAATCCTTTAAAACAATCCTGGTCAAACACTGAGTAATCGAACAAGTCAGGATACAAGGAACACCAGGTCATCATCCTCATAAAGCAAGAACTATTACCGTCATTGGTTTAATAACAAGAAGGGGTTTATAAAGCCAGCAGAAACAATGGGATATAACAGGATGATTAGATGCATGTCTGTAGAAAGTGATTGCCTGGCTGAGAGCTTAAGAAATGCTGGTTGCTATTTATATAACAACCAGCTAGATGAATAAGGCACCGGCTGCATGGATAGAGAGGATACTACTCCTGTTGTTAAGCAACCAGTGCAGAGTGTAATGCTGATCATCCTCACATGCATGAGACCTAGTAAACATCAGGGCACAATACACTGCCACCTAATAAGGAAAGAATGCTGGTAACAGATCTGACATGTCACCACATAACTAAACATATCAGGATGTAATCCACCACCGATTGACAGAGAACAGATGCCTGGTTGCAGATCTGGTATGCAGTTTTGATCACCATGTGCTAGATACATCATCGTGCAAGCCACTGTTTCTTGACAGGGAAAGGATGCCGGCTACTATTGCTAGGCTACAGATCCGGCAAGCGGCCATGATCACCATGTTTTTTAACAGCTAGGTCACAGGGCTACTTGCATTTCTTTCCTTTATAATGTTCCTAAAAGGCTGCTGAGCAGAATCTCGCGTCCCAGGCTAAATTTGTCAGCCAGCCCCTGAAAATCACCTTACCACATGATAGCCGAGTTACAATGATTGATTTGTATTGCTGTTTGCTTAACACCCTCCAATTTCGAGAAAGTGCTGTAGCGATTTTGTGAGGTAGCCCTGATTTATTATTTCTTGCTTATGCTATGTTGTTGTTTTCTGATTGCATTATCTACAATTAGTTGATCTTGCCTATAATTTGTTGATTGTTTTCATATGATGTGCATTCGATGTATTCTCATTACATGTATTATTAATAATCACATTATGTACAGGTGTGTCAATAACCAAACTTGTATTGCAAGAATTTGTGCTCTAAGAAGATAAAGTGGACCTTTTATCACATTGGTTTTTGAAAATCAGCAAAATGCACAATTTTCTTTTAAACTCCTGGATGAATAAAACTGTATAGTATTACAATGTACTCTGTGATTAGGAGTGTATTTTCATATCTCAAAATGATCTAGTTGGACTTGAAAAGAAATCATTCCAAAGCATTGCCCTAGTTTCAGAGACACATCCATGCTGTTATTGGGTCATGATTTAAATTTTGCTGCACGCATTGCCAACATTAATTCTATACACCTCCAAAAAAATGAATTTATTTTCAAAACCTCTTGTCCCCTTTATCTTTACCTATATCATTATTTTGGGGGTTTTCAAATAGGTCCTTATGGATAGATTGCATGACTAGTTTTGAGCAGTGTTTATTAATCTTAATTTTATCCCAAAAGAAAAAAAAGCCAAAAATTGTTTGAAGGACATACATATTTTAATGGATTTTTGTATATATTTCTTTAGCAATGTCAATGTCAAGTGAGATGAATATTACATATAAAATGATTGAGTTAAATTTTAAATAGTAGGTCATGCCTATTTTTAAAAACAGCTTTATGGTCACCGTCTCAAAACTAAGGGGCTCATTTAGAGGTTGAAGTACTTTTTTTTTTTGCGCAAGATACTCATTTCTATTCTGTGCATGCACACACCAAAATTCATATGCATGCGTCCATTTATAGTTTTTGCATATAATTGACTTGCATCTCCTTAGGCCTGGAGAATGGGGTTGAGCACTGGAAGGCTGAGTAAGTGTAAGCATTCTTGGAAATGCCTTATGGGAGGCATATTTCTTGCAGGTGCTGCAATTATATGCAATGATGTTGATGATCAGCAGAACTATCTAGCTACTTCTCATTGGCAGTTTGCATATTGATCCCTACAGCTGAAATTTTTAGTGTTGCGGCTATAGTATGAAGCCATAGCCGTCTATTCGCATTACTTTAGTGACATTTCCATTTGGACAACTGCAGAAAATATTCCCATTTGATTTTTGAAAGTCAAATCAAGAGAAGTTTGTATTTAGTTTAATTTGTGTTTGTAGTTTATTTTTTATAGTGAAAATGCAACTTTTGAATATTCTTTCATGTATATGATACTTCCTTACAATATTGTTATTTACAGGGAAGCGACCACCATGATTTCATCTTATGTATCTGACACATTTTTGAACATAAAGAATGGGAACATCACTGATGAAAGTACGGATGCCATAGTTAATCTAAACAATTACTTACTGAACAGAAACAATGGTAAGCAGTTACAGACTTTGCTCAATCACAGTGGTTAAGTAACTCTATTGCTACATATACATTTAGTACGATATACATAAGAGTACTAAACATAAAATTACTCCTCTTCAATAAATATTAAATTGTAAAGTCAAGTGAATAAACCAATGTAGTAAAAATTGCATCCAGTGTGCAGAAAATAAAGAATTGTATTGTGCAGTTATTTGGAAATCGGGGAAATTTCCAGGGAAAAATCTTTAAAACCTGTGGCTGCCACTTAGCAGAGGTTTGCAAATGTTAGACACCTGGATACTTGGAACTGCCTCCCAACATTAGGTGTATCAAGAGAATTTCACCAAGTCATAGGGGTATATTTACTAAGTGGTAGTGTGCAGTCATTTTTTTAAATAGCACTTTTATTAAAGACAAAGCCCATTGCCAAGAATCAGCGGCTCACCAAAATGTAAAAGAGTTTATTTTCGAAAACACTGTATGCTGGATGAGAAAACAGCAGGCAGTGCAGCCAAAACCGGATATCCCAACACAGGTCAACTTCCCCTTTGGATATCAAACAATGTGAGTAACAACTTCACCCCAACGCACATATGAACCTTCACCAGGGATCGATTATCCTGGGCAATCCACCAATCATTGGCCTCCGACTGCACTGCGTTTTCCGGCCAAGCCTGGATGCTCAAGACCCGAGGCCGCCACCATACCTACACTTACACTCACCAAACTCTTTTAAATTTCCCCAATAAACAAAACCAGACTCTCATCTGTTAAGTGAACCCTGTCCTGCCAATAAAGGAAGGGACACTGGAATCAAATGGACGGGTGCTCAATCCACAGACCACTAATCGCGTATAAACTGGGCCACCACCAAAGTTACCTTCTTCCCCAACCCGCCCCTCTGGAAATGATCACCAAACCCTTCTGGTCACTATATCAGAGCAGCACAGCGGAAGGGTAGGCCCGGAGGCATGAACTCAAGCCAGGTTAGATTTAATATGCAAAATAAAATCCATGGATGTAACGTGGCCAATATCATTACCCCCTAGATGAATCACCAAGAAATGGGGCACCCCCCATCTGGATATTTTCAAAGACAGAAACCTTCTAAACCCAGGCCAACACAAACCCCAGGAAGGATGAGGAGTCTCAAGCTGCCCGAAGCAAAGCAGCCCAGTAAACGTAGGAGTGGACCAACATCCAGATCTGCAGCGGGGTCCGACATGCTGTAAGGCAAGGAAAAAAGAACAACAAAAAGTGAAGAATACACAGAGCGGCATGAAACAATAAGTAAGGAGCAGTAACTCCACACATGTGAAACTAGAAGAAGTTGAAAGTGAAAGAGACCGACTGCGGGCGGCCAGCACAAAAACGACAGAGAGCCAAAATGTCAGGAAAAAAAAAAGAATAACACTACCAGAGCACAAGTAGTGCCAGCACGAAGGAGGAGGACAATTAAGAAAGCACAAATAAAAGAAAAAGGAGAAAATGAAGGTGGAGCGGGAGACACAAGCGAAGGTAAAACCATATAACTGTCACGTTCCAACTAGGATGGATTGGATCCTTCTGGGTCTCAGCTGGGATTGGCAGTACTTTTCCAAGAGGAGCGGAGTCTAACACACTGGAGAAATAGAGAGCGATGATCTGCGGCAGTTACCATTAAGGAGTGGAGAATGGAGAGCGATGATCTGCCCCCGGGCGGCAGCTGCGGGAGACCGGCGTGTGACAGTACCTCCCCCTTTAAAGGTGGTCACCGTACACCTAGGATCAGGTTTCCTGGGAAATTTGGAATGAAATTTCTTTAATAGAAATGGTGCCTTGACGTCCGAGGCGCGCACTCAGTAACGTTCCTTGGTGCCGAACCACTTCCAATCCACGAAGGTACCTAACTCTCCCCTAGAATTCTTGGAATCCAACATCCAGCTGATCTCGAATTCATCAGTCTGTTGAAACACAGGTTGGGAGGAAGAAGTAATGGAAGACGAGAAGCGATTGATAAGAAGGGGTCTCAACAAAGAAATGTGAAAGACACACTAGGTCATCATAATTCTCATCAAGCAGGAACTATTACCATCATTGGTTTAATAACAAGAAGGTGTTTATAAAGCCAGCAGAACCAATGGGAGATAACAGGATGATTAGATGCATGTCTGCAGAAAGTGACTGCCCAACTGAGAGCTAAAGAAATGCTAGTTGCTATTTAAATAGTAACCAGCTAGATAAATGTGCGCCGGCTGCATGGATGGAGAGGACGCTTCTCCTGTTGTAAAGCAACCAGTGCAGAGTGTAATGCCAGGCATCCTCACATACACAGCTCAGTAAACGTAGGAGTGGACCAACATCCAGATCTGCAGAGGGGTCCGACATGTTGTAAGGCAGGAAAAAAAACAACAAAAAGTGAAGAATACATAAAGCGGCATGAAACAATAAGGAAGGAGTAGTAACTCCACACATGAGAAACTAGAAGAAGTTGAAAGTGAAAGAGAGCGACTGCGGGCGGCCAGCACAGAAATCGACAGAGAGCCGAAATGTCAGGAAAAAAAAAAAAAGAATGACACTAACAGAGCACAAGCAGCACCATCGCGAAGGGGGAGGACAATTAAGAAAACACAAATAAAAGAAAAAGGAGAAAATGAAGGATGAGCGGGAGACACAAGCGAAGGTAAAACCATATAACTGTCACGTTCCAACTAGGATGGATTGGATCCTTCTGGGTCTCAGCTGGGATTGGCAGTACTTTTCCAAGAGGAGCGGAGTCTGACACACTGGAGAAATAGAGAGCGATGATCTGCGGCAGTTACCACTAAGAAGTGGAGAATGGAGAGCGATAATCTGCAGCAGTATACTGGAGAAACGCAGGATAGCACAGAGAGCATTTGGAGCTACTTCCAGACCAGGGATTTGACTTAAAAAAACCAGCGTTGTAGAGTGACGGGAGGAGCCTTATAAGGAGCTGTCAATAATGGACAGAGAATAGGAGAGCAGGGTAAGTTTGAAAGGTAAGGCGATTCTGCGTATGCACAGAATCGCCGCCGACATGACAGCCGGAGGTGCCGAGCGTGGAGTTAGGAAAGTGACGGCTCCCAGGCGGCAGCTGCGAGAGACTGGCGTGTGACAGTACCTCCCCCTTTAAAGGTGGTCACCGAACACCTAGGACCAGGTTTCCTGAGAAATTTAGAATTAATTTTCTTTGATGGAAATGGTGCCTTGACGTCCGAGGCACGCACCCAGGAAAGTTCTTTGGTGCCGAACCCCTTCCAATCCACGAGGTACTTAACTCCCCCCCTAAAATTCTTGGAATCCAACATCCGGCTGATCTCGAATTCAACAGTCTGTTGAAACACAGGATGGGAGGAAGAAATAACGGGAGATGAGAAGCGATTGATAAGAACGGGTCTCAACAAAGAAATGTGAAAGGCATTAGCAATGCGGAGGGCAGAAGGTAGCTGTAATTTGAAGCAAAAGGGGCTAATCACCCGAGAAATCTTATAAGGACCAATGTAACGGGGAGCGAATTTCATACACGCCCCTTTGAGGCAAATGTTCTTTATAGATAACCATTCTCTGTCACCAAAATTCAGGGGAAGAAAAGCTCTACGCATTTTGTCAGCAAACAATTTGTAACGAGTAGAAGATTTCTTCAGGACCCTCAGGTAGATAAAAAGTCCTTCCGTAGAATATTGACAGCAAGAATTTGGGTGGGCGGGAGGGCCGAGAATTCTGGAATGAGAGGATGTATCTGAACACAATGGAGAATGGAGTAGCAGAAGTAGACTCATGAAAGGAATTGCTGTGTACAAATTCTGCCCACGGTAAGAGGTCAACTCAATTGTCCTGGTTGGCGGAGGAGAAAATCCTGAGAAAGGTCTCAGTGTCTTGATTGACCCTCTCAATTTGGCAATTAGTTTGAGGATGATAGGCAGAAGAAAATTTTAGACGAATACCAAGAAGGTGACAGAGGGCCCTCCAGAATTTTGACACAAATTGAACCCCGCGATCAGAGACAATTTCAGCGGGGCAACCATGCAAACGAAAAACCTCATTCACAAAATTCTGAGCCAACAGTGCTGAGGATGGTAAACCCATAAGAGGAGCAAAGTGTGCCATCTTGGAAAAGCGGTCCACAATTACCCAAATGGTGTTACATTTTTTGCTGACGGGTAGGTCTGTGATGAAATCCATACTGATATGGGTCCACGGTTTAGTGGGTAATGGGAGAGGATTAAGAAGGCCCAACGGGGGTTTGGCGTGATTTGTGTTGAGCACAAACAACACAGGCGGCTACAAAATCTTTTACTTCGGACTGGTACTTAGGCCACCAATAATGTTGAGAGATTAGTTCAAAGGTCTTACGAGTATCGACATATTCAGCATAGCGTGCGGCATGAAACCAGATTAAGAGTCTCTTCCGTAGGTAAGGAGGAACAAACGTCTTCCCAGGAGGAGGAATCATGACAGGAGAAAGCATGGCTGAATTGAGACATTTAGGGTCCAAAATGGAGCGTTCAAGGAAATCCTCAGTTTCAGATGTCTCAAAAGTTCGGGATAATGCATCCGCCTTATTATTCCTAAGACCTGGTTTGACGGTAACACGAAGGTCGAAGCATGAAAAGAAGAGCGAGCTTGACGGGGTTTAAGCACTGGGCAGCCTGGCGATAAAGTAGATTTTTATGTCCGTGAAAATGGTGACAGGGTGCTGAGCCCCTTCTAGGAGGTAGCGCCATTCACTTAGAGCTAACTTCATAGCAAGCAGTTCCTTAACTCCAATTGTGTAGTTTCTCTCTGCTGACAAAAACTTGCAAGAATAGAAAGCACAAGGATGAAATTTGCCTTGGGTGGACCTCTGAGATAAAAAGGCTCCTACCCCAACTGTAGAGGCATCAAAAATTAAAAATAGGTGCAGAAGAAAACGCCTTTTTGAGAAATAAAAATGCCTCAACAGCTTCTGGTGACCACCAACGAGTCTCGGCTCCCTTTTGTGTGAGGTCTACCAATGAAGCAATGATAATAGAGTACCCCGAGATGAATCATCTGTAACAATTTGTGAATCGTAGGAATCACTGGATAGTCTTAAGGGTGTTAGGCAGAGGCCATTCCAGAATAGAACAAACATTTTCAGGGTCCATCTGAAGACCCGAACCAGAGACAATCTACCCGAGGAAGGGTATTTTGGAGGCTTCAAAGAGCATTTTTCAAGCTTGCAGTAAAGATGGTTTGTGCGTAATTGGGAGAGAACTTAGGCTACATGGAGGCGATGAGACAAAGGATCCTTAGAAAACATCAAAATGTCATTGAGATACACTGTCACGAAAGCCAGATAATGGAAATGGTCCTGATTACTGCTGGAGTGACAGTTTACCCACAGAGAGGCGCGGAGTCTAACAGTGGAGAGGTGTTCACCAGGGATTCCCGCAAGGGAATATGGCCTTGGCTGCTCTCCACCGCAGGTCACGGTCCTCTACGGGGCGCCGAGCAAAGCAAAGAATGCGCAGAACCACCAAGTAGTTGTTAGGCTGAACAGTAGTAGTGTTGAAGAGATGCACGGCAGAGAGCTGGAGCGCTGAGGTCCACACAAGCGTATAACTCTGGAACAGAACCGATGAAGAGCGATGCTCTGCAGTGAATCTACAGGTCTTGACTGTGAGGGAAGCTGAACCAATATGGCAGTGAAGTGATGAGCTGCAGAGAGCAATAGCACCGAGATCTACACAGGTGTTATAACGCTGCAACAGGACCAATGATGAGCGATGCTCTGTGGTGACAATGCTGGGAAGCAATGAGCTGCACAGGTAACTGCTGAGAAGTGATGAGCTGCACAGATGTTGCTGAGAAGCAGTGAGCAGCACAGGAAGTCTGAGCTACACAGGTATTGCTGAGAATCAGTGAACAGCACAGGTATTGCTGAGTAGAGATGAGCTGCTCAGGAAATTGCAGGGAAGCAGTAAGCAGCACAGGTAATGCTGAGAAGTTGTGAGCTTAACAGGTGTTGCTGAGTAGTGATGAGCTGCACAGGTAGTTGCTGAGAAACAGTGAGCAGCACAGGAATTCTGAGTTGCACAGGTAATGCTGAGAATCAGTTAACAGCACAGGTAGCGATAATGAGCACAGGTATAGCTAGTGAACAGGTGGGCAGAGACAAGGATTTGACCACCGAGGAGGAAACAAAGTTCCCTGCTGCCCCAGAGGTCAGTAATGCTGATAACAGTTTGGGACCACAAGGTCCATAGACAATTACTGGCATGGCACAAATAGAGTATGGACTGATATTCGGAGAGGATTTAAATTTCCCTAACCTAAGTCCCCTATCACAAGTTAGTGTTTGGCATTTCCCTGCTCTTTGGAACAGGAAGCAAGAAGATGCCCAGGTTCACCACAGTAAATACATAATTTTTTTGAGATTCTTCTCTGTCTCTCCTTTGGAGACAGTTTGGTTCGACCCAATTGCATCGGCTCGTCAGAGGAACTAGGAGAGAAGGAACGAGAAGAGGGTTTGTTGCCAACCCATTGTGGAGATTCCCTTTCAGATGCCCTTTCCCGATAACGGATATCCACTTTGTGGCATAATGAGCTAAGAGCGTCAAGTGTAGAGGGTAACTCCTGGGGTGCCAATACATCTTTGATTCGTTCAGCGAGACCTTGCCAGAAGGTGGCTACTAAGGCCTCATTTTTCCATTGAAGTTCTGATGACAACGTTCTGAATTGGATCACATATTGGGTGAGGGTTTAGGAACCCTGATGCAGTCTGAGAAGACTAGAAGCGGCTGAAGAGACATGACCTGGTTCATTGAAAATTTTTCCTGAATGTAGCCGTGAAAGCAGCAATGTCTTGCAGAAGGTAATCATTCCTCTCCCAAAGAGGCGAAGCCCACGCAAGAGCTTGTCCTGATAACAGAGATATAATATAAGCGACTTTAGAGCAGTCTTTGGGAAAGTTCTGAGGTAGTAGCTCGAATTGGATTGAGCATTGATTCAAGAAACCTCAAAAATCCCTGGGCTCACCATCAAATTTTTGAGGAGTTGACAACCGCAAGGAGGATAAAAAGCTGACAGGAACCGTGATCTGGGCCTCGGCTAAGGTAACAACAGGATGAATGGGTAGCAATGTCTGTAGTGTGTCCAGACGTGATGCTAAAGCTTGAAGACATTGGAGAGTCTGAATTTGAGTGGCATCCTGGCGTTCGAAACGACCCACCAAATGTTGCAACAAGTCTTTGGCTGATGGTTCTCGATCAGGATCCATTACTAATGGTCAGATCATACTGTCACGAATGCCGGGTAATGGGAATGGTCCTGATTGCTGCTGGAATGACAGCTTACCCTCAGAGAGGTGCGGAGTCTGATGGTGCTCACCAGGAATTCACGCAAGGGAATATGGCTTTGGCTGCTCTCTACCGCAGGTCGCAGTCCTCTAGGGGGCACCGAGCAGAGAATACGCAGATCCACCAAGTAGTTGCTAGGCTGAACAGTAGTAGTGGTGAAGAGATGCACGGCAGAGACCTGTAGCGCTGAGGTCCACACAGGCGTATAACTGTGGAACAGAACCGATGAGGAGCGATGCTCTGCAGTGAATCTACAGGTCTTGACTGTGAGGGAAACTGAACCAATATGGCGGTGAGGTGATGAGTTGCAGAGAGCAATAGCACCGAGATCCACACAGGTGTTATAACGCTGGAACAGGACCAAGGATGAGCGATGCACTGCGGTGATGAGCTGCACAGGTAACTGCTGAGAAGTGGTGAGCTGCACAGGTAGTTGCTAAGAAGCAGTGAGCAGCACAGGATTTCTGAGCTGCACAGGTAATGCTAAGAATCAGTGAACAGCACAGGTATTGCTGAGTAGAGATGAGCTTCTCAGGTAATTGCTGAGCAGCAGTAAGCAGCACAGGTAATGCTGAGAAGTGATGAGCTGTACATTTATTGCTGAGTAGAGATGAACTGCACAGGTAATTGCTGGGAAGCAGTAAGCAGCATAGGTATTCTGAGTAGCAACAGACTGCACCATCCACGATGTCAGGAACAAAAGGAGTCAGAGGAGATGCTTCCAATCAGGTAGAGAGACCTGATGATCTGACAACCATTAAAGGGAGGAGGGCCTTTATAAAGGTAACTGGCTGCAGATGATCCAATCACTGCGGAGCAGAGGTTTTGTAGGTTCCCAGGGAAACACATGCGCAGTCCACTAGGCAAGATGGTGTCCGATGTCAGAGGAACGCCAGGCTGAACAGCAGATAGCGGTAACCAAGGGAAACCAAAGCACACAGGGAACCACACGGACGACACTGGTGAGATGCGTGATATACACTACTACAAAGGAATATGAGGTCACGGAAAATTTAATTGACTTAAATCTAGAAACAGGCAGGAGCGCTGCACAGCCCAAAGGGCATGACTAGGTATTCGTAATGGCCATCCCGTGTGTTGAACGCCATCTTCTACTCATCTCCGGCTCTTATTCTGATAAGGTTGTAGGCCTCACGAAGATCTAATTTTGTGAAGATCTTGGCACCCTTAATACAATCGAATAGATCGGTGATCAGTGGAATTGGGTAGCGGTTTTTAATCATTAAGCCCCAGTAGTTGATACAAGGGCGCAAGGTTCCGTCCTTCTTCTTTACAAAGAAAAACCCGGCTCCGGCTGGAGAGGTAGAGGGCCTGATAAAGCCACTTTGTAAATTTTCTTTAATATATAGAGCGTGGTAGCTTCTGTCTCAGGTAAGGAAATAGGATTGACTCAATCTCTAGGAGGAATTTTCCCAGGCAGTAAATTGATGGAGCAGTCCCAAGGTCGGTGAGGAGGTAGCTGCTTATAGTAGGCCTTATTAAAGACGTTTTCGAAAGAGGAATACTGGGGAGGAAGAAATTAGATTCTTTCCCAATGTAAAGCCCCTACTTGTAGGGAGAGGAGTTTGGTACATCTATGGATGAGACCATTAGCGAGACGAGACCCATCAATGCCGGGAATGACAAGCTGTATCTTCAGAGCGACGGAAGGGAAAGTCAGTTGATTCACTAGTTTTTTGTGAAATTAAGTTTCTGGCTGCTCCAGAATCTAATAAAGCACAGGAACGGGCAGATCCAGTAGGCCATTGCAAGGTAACGGGAAAGGAACATGTTTCTCCAAAAGGGGAGTTCGGAGAGAAGGTAAACGTCCCTAGCCTGACCTCTCCCGAGCAAGCTAAGGTCTATCGTTTCCTGACCGCTTAGGACATGACTTCAGAAGGTGTCCCGAGTCCCCACAGTAAATACACAATTTATTCTTCATTATCCTCTCCCTCTCCTCCGGAGTTAGACGAGAGAAACCCAACTGCATTGGCTCGTTAGGGACCTGGCAGATTCAAAGCAAGGGGCTAGCCTAAAAGATGGGCGTCTCGAGGGTTCCTTTGACCTTTCCCGAAAATGGAAATCCACTCTTTACAGAGGGAAATCAAAGCATCTAAGGTAGCAAGCAGTTCCTGGGAGGAGAGAACATCCTTTAACTTGTCCGACCACCCCTGCCAGAAGGTAGCAACCAGGGCTTCCTCGTTCCACTGAAGTTCTGAAGACAGGGTGAAGAATTCAATAACATATTGCGCCACTGAACGTGAACCCTGGCGTAACCTAAGAATACTAGAGGCCGCGGAGGTAACTCGTCCAGGTTCATCAAAGATTTTCCGGAACGCCGCGATAAACGCAGACGAGTCATTTAGGAGGTCATCATTACCCTCCCACAGAGGGGAGTCCCAGGCTAACGCCTGCCCATACAGGAGAGAGACGATGTATGCCACCTTAGACCTAAATGTAGGAAAGTTCTGAGGAAGGAACTCAAATTCAATAGAACATTGGTTCAAAAAAAAAACCTACAAGACTTCAGATCCCCATCAAACATAAAGGAAGTAGGCAGACGTAAAGCAGAGGGGGCAGGAGGTGCCTCAGGAGCCTGAACTTGGGCCGGGGCCTGAGCTGGGGGAGGCGGGGGAGCTACCTGTAAGGTGTCCAGACGGGTAGCCAAGGTCTGCATACACTGTAGCAGCTGTATTTGTAGAGCATATTGTCATTCCAACCTACCAATGAGATGTTGAAGCAAAGCCTTAGCTGAAGCTTCTCTATCAGGATCCAGCATGGCTGGTTCTTACTGTCATTTTACAACTAGGATGGATAGGATCCTTCTGGGTTTCAGCTGGGATTGGTAGTACTTCTGGAGGAGCGGAAGGTTTTCGCCAGGGATTTCCGCAAGGGAATTTGGGCTTCGCGGCTTCCCCCCTGCAGGTCATGGTCCTCTAAGAAAGTTCCAGGTGAGTTGTGAAAGAGAACGAAGCACCAGATAGCGTAGGTTGTAACAGAAGAGGAGTACCGGTAAGAAGGAGCTGCGGCAGTTACCACTGAGGAGTGGAGAATTTAGAGAGATGATCTGCTGCAGTACACTGGAGAATAGAGAGTGATGATCTGCGGCAGTTACCACTAAGGAGTGGGGATTGGAAAGCGATGATTTGCAGCAGTACACTGGAGAAATAAAGAGCGATGATCTGCGGCAGTACACTGGAGAAACGCAGTATAGCACAGAAAGCATTTGGAGCTGCTCCCAGACCAGGGATCTGGCTAAAAGAACCACCACTGTAGAGTGAGGGGAGGAGCCTTATAAGCAGCTGTCACTAACGGACAGCGAATAGGAGAACAGGGTAAGTTTAAAAGGTAAGGCGATTCTGCGTATGTGCAGAATCGCCACCGACATGACAGCCGTAGGTGCTGAGTGGGGAGTTAGGAAACAGGTAAGCTCGTCGGCTCCCGGACTGCAGCTGCAGGAGACCGATGTGTGACAATAACCTTGTGGTGCCAAGTGGCAATGAGACCTACATGTAGAGGAAAAAAGTAGGTAAATCCCTTCGAGCCCTGCCCCCAAAAGCAGCAAGCAACCAATGCCTTGTGTCATCACAATAGAGAGAGTAAAGACAAGGAGAGAAGTCAAGGAAGAAGAGAAGGCCACACATAGCACCTGTAAGTATTCGATTTTCATCTGCCTAAATCCTTAATGCACTTGATAGATGAGACATCTACCTCTGTGGACGTGGCGCGCCCCAATCCAGAAGAAAGAAATGGATGAGATTCATCCAAACCCAGTGCAACAAGTGTGCGCTTAAAAAACACTAAGACTGGTAACTGGTGAGGGGGGACCCATCACTATGTACCAGTCACAGCACTGCATCCTGAGGCCAGAGGCAGGCAAATTTCTGGACTATGGCAACTTAGCAAATTGAGAAAACCTTCTTGGAAGCTAACTTGACCCATCGTCCCCTACCAAGCTGGTTGATTTGGACTTCTGCACCTTACAATTCACGGAGGAAGAATCAAGCACTACATGTTGCACGAGCATGCCAGAGGCCAGAGCAGACCTGGAAGAGGCAATCAATTCACTCACCCTACAAGCCCCGAAGTATAACATTACGAAAGCGACACAAAACAGAGAACACTCATAAGCATCATGCACTACCGCCAAAATGGCCTCCAGCAAACCTAGCAACACAGAAACGCTAATGGGCCTCCTCTGATCAGGGGGCATCGGTCACTCTTGCGCCCAACCCAGCAATGCCCTGGAAATGAGGAAACTTTTGATGTAATCCACCTGCGCACGGAGCTTGGCAAAGAAAGAGATGCATGCCAGAGATGCCGTCATGGCCGACTTGGATTTAACAGCCCTGTAGCTGGCCCAAATAAAAGCAAGCATGTGCTTATGACCCCCATCACCAACACCAGTTCCAGAGCCCTGGAACACGATCCACTCCTGCCAGGCCAACCGGTATTTCTGCAGTGCTGCCGGGGCAAGGGACGACTCCGCCAAACCTTCTATGGCGGCTTGACAATCTGCTAGACATAAGCAGAACAATGAGAACACATGAGGGATGCCCGGGAACCAATGCTCTAAACCTATTTTAATGTCTGCGTAACAAAGCATTGGCCAGCCTGTTCTCAATACCAGGCTTATGTTGGGCCCTGAAGCCAATATCAAGAATCAAGCAGAGCAATATCAGCCACCGCAGTAGGCTAATCACCGGTGGGATGGTGGAGCAATGCCGATTGATGGCTTGCACCACACCAAAAGACTCTTTCCCTGTGAACCTGGACGCCCACAATTCAACTGCAACAACTGTAGGGAAAAGCTCCAAAAGGACCAAGTTGGTCCCAATCACCAGGCCATGGCACAGTGCACCAATCCCCAGCAAATAGGCACCAAAACCCACCGCCCCTGCCGTGTTTGTAAAGAGTTTCAACTCCCTACTAGACACCAGGGATGCAGGCCACAGACGCGTACTATTAAAATCCTGAAGAAAAACATTCCAGACCGCCAAATCCTCCTGGATCTCGGCGTACAGTGGGATCCCTCAATAGGTCTAAGTAAATCCCGCTGTAGCCTGCTCCAGCTAACGGCAAAACACTATACCAATGGGTATAACACGGCAAGCAAAAGTGAACAGCCCAAGAATGGACTGGGCCCGTTTCAACGTTACCCTTGTAGAGATCAACGCCTCAGCTATCGTGTGCAGTTTACTAACTTTATCCATCAGCAGCCGTCAGAGGATCGAGACCATGTCGATCTCGATAAGACAATTGGGTCATGGGTCCCTCCATCTTTATATGAGCCACAGGAACGCCTAGGGGGAAAAGAGTGCCACCATAGAAAACAACGTCTTTGAGCAGACCGGGGACTGACCCGGCCCAACCACCATGAAAACATCCAGATAATGTGTAATACCATGGTGGCCTGTACCCACCGAAATGTACCAATGTAAAAAGAAATTAAAACATAAGAAAATGTGCAGGAAACAGCACAACCCATTGAGTCAGGATGGAGTGGAAGGAGGCGGAAAGACAATTAAAAAAACACTTTGGCCAAGGGAGCCCAATCCGCAGAACCCCAGAGCATATCCACTGCGGCTTCAAACAACTGATAGGACACGCTGCAAAAAAGCTTGGGGATTGCGTCATTGACAGAAGCGCCTAGTGGAAATGACAGGTGCTGAATCAATCAAAACTTTCTGTCCGCTTTCTTAGGGACCATGCTCATCAGGGAAACCACAAAGTCCTGGAAAGGTGGCATTCGAAAAGTGCCACTGATATGCCCAAACTGTTTGTGAACCTTGGCAGCCAGAACCCTGAGGAATATAAGCGCTGATTTCAAATTCTTAACAGCAGATGTCTGTATGGACCCCACAATTGTAAGCCAAAACCCATGGAAAAAACCATCCCACAAAAACTCAGCCTTTGAGTTGCACGGGTAGTGGGCAACCCAGCGACACAAATGGACCAAATTAATCGGGAACTGACTTTAAGAGGCGCTGGGGGTGGGCATCTAGCAGCGCAGGCCCCTTGCAAGCAAAGGGAATTATTGAAGGAATAGCACTGGCCTCCTAGCAAAGCACGTGCCAGGCCTCTCTTGCCACAGAGGGCTGCATCCCACAGCAGCTGCCCCCCCCCCCCCAAATGTCCTGGGAGATCTACAGCCAAATCTCCACCAAGTATAAGGCTCAGATGACCACCACTTCGTCATATGCCAGCCACATGCCGGGCTTGGGTGACGGTAAATGTCATGCTGTACTGGAGGCTGCCATCTTGGGTGAGATATTTTGCTACAACCTGCTTATTCTGAGCTCCTGACTTCATCCACCAATTAGCTTCCTCTGCAGACTATTAAAGTCACCTCCTACACTCAACAAATTGCCAGTGCAACACTTTCCTAGTTCATGATTCTAGCTTACCGCTGTTGCTGTTTGTTTGCTGCTTCATTCTGCCTGCAGTAATACAAATTTCAGCCATTAACCCTTCGTGTGAATTCAGCTTCATTCTATCTGGTGCTGTACAGATTCCAGCTGTCACCCCTCGTATGGATACAGCTCTCTTCAGCTTTTTCCTGTCTCACCTACTGGCCATTGGGGGTAGTAGGTTACTGCTCTGAGTCTTCCAACTTCTAGAGCCATTTCTGGGTATCAGCTACCAGTTCCAGGCTTGTCTCAGGTTCTGGGTTGTCCAAGGCCAGTTACAGGCTTAAACAGCTCAGGAGATAGTGACCCCTGATAATCAACTGCCTGAGTTCTGAGCCTTCCCAGTCCCGTGTTTGGTACTATATTTGTCTGAGTTTCTGAATCTTTGTAGGTACCGAGTCTCTGGCCATGGGTTCAGTCCTTCTGTTCCTGCATCCAGGTTCCCTTTCTCCAGGTCCAGATTCCAGTTGTTTATTTCAGTACGGAGTCCAGTCCAGCATTCCTCCTCCTAACATCCGGTATACAGGAATAGAGTACATCCTCCATGAGCAAGACCATCATCCGGCCTCCTAGTTTCCACTTCATCCGTGCCACAGCTAGTCGCAAAGGGTCCCGAGACGGATCCCAGAATCCCTTTTGCCGAGACACCGCAAAGAGGTACGCACTGCTCAGCTAGTTATGTAGCTGGCCTTACCCCGCCCCTTTTAGCTAGGACCACGGCAACCACTTTCTTGACTCGCTAATTAATAGCAAACTTGTCCACAAACCGGCCCCTATAGATCTTGTCCCGCACAGAAACTTGAAAGCCGCTATATATTACAGTACTTGCAAAGCTCACTATCTGAGACTCTGTGATACGGGAGCCCCCCCACACTGCCATAGGAGGCCGCTCAGCGCCAATGCCATCGCAAGCTACAAAGTGCTTGCGTCAACTCTTTACCAACATACTGGGGCAGGATCCAGAACTGGAAGACTCAGCGCTAGAACTATAGCAATAAGAAAACACAGGCGACACATCAGGCAAGGAAACCATATCATGCTCAACCCACTGCATGGAACAACCATTGGAGCTAGACTTCGGACCCTCCCCAGCCAAAGTCAAAGTCACCACAGCGACCGATCCAGCAATCGAGGAACCAGGAACCGGAGGCACACCTGCTGAAAGAGAATCACAAGACAAACGACTCCCATGCAGAGACCATAGCACCCCATCCTGGGCCGCATCAAGGGAACCCCATGAAGTCCTACTGGAACCCCTAGAGCCGGGTACTGAGACAGAAGGGGAAGGTAACCGGAGTGGCCAGGGACAGTTGCCAACCCTGCGGTGGAGCTGCACTATACCTGTACTGAAATGACTCATCCAGGGGACACCTAGAGGAGCGCCCTAGCAAACAATCCCCCCAAGGCCCCGTGCCAGCCCCACTACATTATTGTACATGCCCCGTGACCAATGAGGAGCCATGGGAAAAAAAAATCGAAAGGAGGGACCCGGGGAGGCCGAGCCCCAGAAGAAGTGGCCCTCTCGCCCACTGGAGCCACAGTGCTCCACTCCGGGCACAAGCTTGCCAAACCTGCTGAACTACCTTGGTTCCTCCCACAGCCCTAGGAGAGCCCTGGTCCTTAATAAGGGTTGGATCATGGGACTGAGGGCCAAGCTATTCCCCCCAGCCATAAATGGGGCACAGATCCTGCTGCTCCGGGAACCGGTGAGGGGAGTCAGTCCCACTGCCTCATAATGTTGCTGGGAGGAACCCTATTACCCCACCCAAATTTGCAGCACGGAGCCTAGTGCTCTGGGAATTGGCAGGGGAAAACCACCCCCACCACCTCATACTGTCCCTGGTGGGCACCGCAGGGGAGAAATTTTAGCCCATGGGGCAAGACTCCACTCAGCAGCCCATTTTAAAGGAAAACAAATGCATGTTGCCCAGTGACCCAGCCCAAGGTAGCCCACTATGGGACCAACCTGGGGGCAGATGCCCCCATATCCATCAACTTAGCCTGCTCCTGGGTAACCGCTATGTCCCCCAGCCATAATTGAGTCACGGAACCGAGTACTCCGGGAACCATGTGGGGATCCTCCCCCAACGCCACCTGTTTGGCATGGGCACCCACCAGCTAGTGCAGCCCAAGCATGGGTTTCCCATAAGGGCCACCAGACCGGAAGTGACTTCCATCACTTCAGACGGCGAGGCACAAATCTCGGACAGAGATTAGCAACCCCAGAAGGGCTCTGGGGGTGCGACCGCTCACCCTCCTGGAGGGAGAGCAGCACCCCCGCAGCTCTAGCATGGCCTGAGGGGAGGTGGGTAGGTGACCCTTTCCCTGACTTGGTGGTGGTTCCACTAGGGCTTTCCGTAGCAACTGGGCACTAGGTGAACTAAAGAATGAAAAATTAAGTGGAAAGGGGGGACCACCTGGTGTCCAAAAAACGGGAAGGAGGGAACAGTAAATGATGCAAGGGTGGTGAACTGACTAAAACAAGTGAAACAAAAATAAAACCCACAGAAACACAAAATAAAGGGGAAAAACAGGGGCTGGAAATAGACAGAAACAGAGAAGAGGAAGAGCAAGGAGAATAACAGGGTACACTCATACAACGAAAAAGGCAATGAAGTTATACACTAGGCAGAGGCAGGAGGAGGCACAGAGTACTTCTCCCAAAAAATTATTGGATCCTAGAGGCCGATTTTCACTCCACCTCTCATTCTTATTAATTGATCCTTGAGATTCCCCTGGTGACCTCAAATGGGCATACCCCTATCTCCTGCTAGACCTTTTAACCCTTAGAGAGGTAAACTTTAGCTAATGAACGCAACCTCAGCTTTTAATTCCCCGCATGCTTAATTCAACCCTCAGTTCTTATTCTTGTTAGCTAGTATATTTCAAACATTAGACATTTCCATGAAAAATGCACATCATGTTGTATGTTAATTCTTTCTGTTGGATTGTTCGTTACAGGAATACTGAGTAAATATAATCATTTTTATACATTTAAAGGTACATTCATGAATATAACAATATGGCTAAAGTGTGGCTCATATTTGTATTCATACTCTCTTAACAAATATATCTAAACAAAAAAGTATATCACACCATTAATAACGTTCACATGTTTGGTATTCCTAAGCATTACAAGTTGCAGAATAAATATGGGGTATATTTTGTGCTAAAGTTGTTATGGAAAGAATTATGGAAAAGTGCATTAAAAAAATAACTGTTTTTATTTCTTGTATAATGCCCTCAAAAATAGAACAAGATGCTTAACCAACACAAAGATTTTTACTCAACTGTGCTGAAAAAATATATAAAATATAAATATAAAATTCACCTGAATTAAGAAAAAAAATGAAAAAAAAGTTATTCCTTGCAAAATTAACAAATCGGCCAGGCCTTCTGAGTGAGCACACGATTCAACCTTTTTTCAGATCTGGAACTGTTAATGAAATGTAAAGTTATTATTATAAGCTACTATACAGTTTTCAAAAATGCATTTTTTTAAAAAATATTTCAGGTATATCCAAAGTCATTCTCACGGCAGCGGGAGATACTGTGAAAGAGGAATGTGCACGTTTAGGTATGGACAAAATGGCAACATGTTTCTCATCAGTTGTTATAAGCCTTCAGTATAGCTCTAGATATTTTTAGGGATTTTAGATTAATCAAAATGTACATTTATGTTGAAAAATTGTCTTTACAGTGCTTCCTTCAGTATAACTATAAGGGTGATGAAGGTGTGACTGCTAGCAGTTCCATTTGCTCCAGGCAGCTTAGACATACCTCCCAACCGCCCCAATTTGAGGGCTCTGTCCCACCATCCTGACAGACACATCTTTGTTCCGCAGGTGGGAAATTTGGCAGGTATTGTCTGTTCACTGCTGCTTTGCATGGCAGAGATGTTTGGAGGGGGGCGGCAGTATGGGGCAGACCCCACTCCGGAGGTGTGGTCAAACCCCTGTCCCGATGCTGCCTACCCAAATGTTGAGAGGTATGGCTCAGTCCATGTGCTGATATTGTTGTCCATTACAATATATAATATGATACCATAAATTACTCAATGATATCTTTATACTGTGCTATATATACTAGAAGAAATGAGCAAATTGTTTGTTTGTTTTTTCAAATTAATACTGGATTCATTAGAAAATTCAGATGAGATTTTGTAACTAATAAACACCCGACATATATAGTAATAAAGTTTTCTGAAAGGAGCCAACACAACAAAAACCACCATCACGTGACCAAAATACTATTAAACTACCACATTCTGGTTTGCCACTAATTCTTCCTGCTTTTGTGAGAAACAAAGGGCTGCATGTATCACAGTGCAGCTCATTATGCACTATGCAAACCGCCACACTTCAAATGCGTTTTCAGATCGAAACCACAGAATTTATTGTCCTGCAGTTTGGAGGTTGAAATCTCATACCACATCCAAAGTGTGGCGGTGTGCAAACCTCTAAACCACATGCTGTTTAGGCATGGCAAAACCAGATGCAAGTGCCTGGTGAGATTGTCTTTGCTTGTCTTGTTAAAATAAAATAAATTAAGTTAAAGTACCCCTTAAAGTTAGAGATGAGCGCACTCGGATTTATGAAATCCGAGCCCACCCGAACGTTGCCGATCCGATTCGGAACCGAGACAGATCCGGGTATTGGCGCCAAATTCAAATCTGAAACTGAGGCTCTGACTCATAATCCCGTTGTCGGATCTCGCGATACTCGGATCCTATAAATTCCCCGCTAGTCGCCGCCATCTTCACTCGGGCATTGATCAGGGTAGAGGGGGGGTGTGTTAGGTGGTCCTCTGTCCTGCTATATCTCGTGCTGTTCAGTTAAGTTCTGTGCTGTGCTGTGCTGTGCTGTGCTCAGTCCAGTGGTGCTGTGTCCTGTGCTCTGTCCTTCTGAGGTCAGTGGTGCTGCTGGGTCCTGTGCTGTGTCCTGTTCAGTCCAGTGGTGCTGTGTCCTGTGCTCTGTGCTTCTAAGGGCATAGTTATTTCCCCAATATTCCCCTGTGTTTAAAAAAATAAAAAAAAGTTATTTAAAAAAATACCAAAAACTAATTTAATTTTTTTTTAATTACCACAAAATTTGCACAACCAATCCTGCAGTATAAGCCCATTGGTACTGCAATATTACCAAGTTCACACATTCAGCAGTAAAAGTCCAGTGGTACTGCAATATTACAAAGTTCACACATTCTGCAGTATCAGTCCAGTGGTGCTGTGTCATGTGCTCTGTCCTGCTGAGTTCAGTAGTGCTGCTGGGTCCTGCGCTGTGTCCTGTTCAGTCCAGTGGTGCTGTGTCCTGTGCTCTGTGCTTCTAAGGGCATAGTTATTTCCCCATTATTCCCAAGTGTTTAAAAAATTTAAAAAAAGTTATAAAAAAAAATAAAAATAAAAAATTAAAAAAATATATATAATTATAACCAAATTTGCAAAACCAATCCAGCAGTATAAGCCCATTGGTACTGCAATATTACCAAGTTCACACATTCAGCAGTATCAGTCCAGTGGTGCTGTGTCCTGTGCTCTGTCCTGCTGAGTTCAGTAGTGCTGCTGGGTCCTGTGCTGTGTCCTGTTCAGTCCAGTGGTGCTGTGTCCTGTTCTCTGTGCTTCTAAGGGCATAGTTATTTCCCCATTATTCCCAAGTTTTTAAAAAATAAAAAAAAAGTTATATAAAATATTAAAAAAATAAAATAAAAAAAAAAAGTAATTATAACCAAATTTGCAAAACCAATCCAGCAGTATAAGTCCATTGGTACTGCAATATTACCAAGTTCACACATTCTGCAGTATCTTGTGCTACATATAATGGAGACCAAAAATTTGGAGGATAAAGTAGGGAAAGATCAAGACCCACTTCCTCCTAATGCTGAAGCTGCTGCCACTAGTCATGACATAGACGATGAAATGCCATCAACGTCGTCTTCCAAGCCCGATGCCCAATCTCGTAGTACCGGGCATGTAAAATCCAAAAAGCCAAAGTTAAGAAAAAGTAGCAAAAAGAGAAACTTAAAATCATCTGAGGAGAAACGTAAAGTTGCCAATATGCCATTTACGACACGGAGTGGCAAGGAACGGCTTAGGCCCTGGCCCGTGTTCATGACTAGTGGTTCAGCTGCACCCACGGATCTTATCCCTCCTCCTCCCCCCCTACAAAAAATTGAAGAGAGTTATGCTGTCAGCAACAAAACAGCAAACAACTCTGCCTTCTAAAGAGAAATTATCACAAATCCTCAAGGCGAGTCCAAGGGTGTTGGTGGTTGTCAAGCCTGACCTTCCCATCACTGTACGGGAAGAGGTGGCTCGGGAGGAGCCTATTTATGATGTAGCTGGCGCTGTGGAGGAACTTGATGATGAGGATGGTGATGTGGTTATTGTAAATGAGGCACCAGGGGGGGAAAAAGCTGATGTCCATGGGATGAAAAAGCCCATCGCCATGCCTGGTCAGAAGACCAAAAAATGCACCTCTTCGGTCTGGAGTTATTTTTATCCAAATCCAGACAACCAATGTATGGCCATATGTAGCTTATGTAAAGCTCAAATAAGCAGGGGTAAGGATCTTGCCCACCTAGGAACATCCTCCCTTATACGTCACCTGAATAACCTTCATAGTTCAGTGGTTAGTTCAGGAACTGGGGCTAGGACCCTCATCGGTACAGGGACACCTAAATCCCGTGGTCCAGTTGGATACACACCAGCAACACCCTCCTCGTCAACTTCCTCCACAATCTCCATCAGATTCAGTCCTGCAGCCCAAGTCAGCAGCCAGACTGAGTCCTCCTCAATACGGGATTCATCCGAGGAATCCTGCAGCGGTACGCCTACTACTGCCACTGCTGCTGTTGCTGCTGTTAGTCGGTCATCTTCCCAGAGGGGAAGTCGTAAGACCGCTAAGTCTTTCACAAAACAATTGACCGTCCAACAGTCGTTTGCCATGACCACAAAATACGATAGTAGTCACCCTATTGCAAAGCGTATAACTGCGGCTGTAACTGCAATGTTGGTGTTAGACGTGCGCCCGGTGTCCGCCATCAGTGGAGTGGGATTTAGAGGGTTGATGGAGGTATTGTGTCCCCGGTACCAAATCTTGTCGAGATTCCACTTCACTAGGCAGGCGATACCAAAAATGTACAGAGAAGTACGATCAAGTGTCCTCAGTGCTCTAAAAAATGCGGTTGTACCCACTGTCCACTTAACCACGGACATGTGGACAAGTGGTTCTGGGCAAACGAAGGACTATATGACTGTGACAGCCCACTGGGTAGATGCATCCCCTTCCGTAGCAACAGCAACAGCTGCATCAGTAGCAGCATCTACAAAATGGCTGCTCGTGCAAAGGCAGGCAACATTGTGTATTACAGGCTTTAATAAGAGGCACAATGCTGACAACATATTAGAGAAACTGAGGGAAATTATCTCCCAGTGGCTTACCCCACTTAGACTCTCATGGGGATTTGTGGTGTCAGACAATGCCAGTAACATTGTGCGGGCATTAAATATGGGCAATTTCCAGCACGTCCCATGTTTTGCCCACACCATTAATTTGGTGGTGCAGCATTACCTCAAGAGTGACAGGGGTGTGCAGGAGATGCTTGCGGTGGCGCGCAAAATTGCAGGACACTTTCGGCATTCAGCCAGTGCCTACCGCAGACTAGAGGCACATCAAAAAAGCATGAACCTGCCCTGCCATCACCTCAAACAAGAGGTTGTGACGCGCTGGAACTCCACCCTCTATATGCTGCAGAGGATGGAGGAGCAGCAAAAGGCCATTCAGGCCTACACAGCCACCTACAACATAGGCAAAGGAGTGGGGATGCGCCTCAGTCAAGCGCAGTGGAGACTGATTTCCGTGTTGTGCAAGGTTCTGCAGCCATTTGAACTTGCCACACGAGAAGTCAGTTCCGACACTGCCAGCTTGAGTCAGGTCATTCCCCTGATCAGGCTGTTGCAGAAGCAGCTGGAGAAAGTGAGGGAGGAGCTGGTAAGCCATTGCGATTACACCAAGCATGTAGCTCTTGTGGATGTAGCCCTTCGTACGCTTTGCCAGGATCCGAGGGTGGTCACTCTTTTAAAGTCAGAGGAATACATTCTGGCCACCGTGCTCGATCCTCGGTTTAAAGCGTATGTTGTGTCTCTGTTTCCGGCGGACACAAGTCTACAGCGGTGCAAAGACCTGCTGGTCAGGAGATTGTCCTCTGAAGAGGACCGTGACATGCCAACAGCTCCACCCTCATTTTTTTCCACATCTATGGCTGCGAGGAAAAAGCTCAGTTTTCCCAAAAGAGGCGCTGGCGGGGATGCTGATAACATCTGGTCCGGACTGAAGGACCTGCCAACCATTGCAGACATGTCTACTCTCGCTGCATTGGATGCTGTCACAATAGAAAAAATTGTGGATGATTACTTTACTGACACCATCCAAGTAGACATGTCAGACAGTCCATATTGTTACTGGCAGGAAAAAAAGGCAGTTTGGAAGCCCCTGTACAAACTGGCTCTATTTTACCTGAGTTGTCCCCCCTCCAGTGTGTACTCGGAAAGAGTTTTTAGTGCAGCGGGGAACCTGGTCAGTGAGCGGCGAAGGAGGTTGCTTCCTCATAACGTTGAAAAAATGATGTTTATAAAAATGAATAATCAATTCCTCAATGAAGTACAGCACTGCCCTCCAGATAGTACAGAGGGACCTGTGGTTGTGGAGTCCAGCGGGGACGAATTGATAATGTGTGATGAGGAGGAAGTACACACTGTAGGGGGAGAGGAATCAGAGGTTGAGGATGAGGACGACATCTTGCCTCAGTAGAGCCTGTTTAGTCTGTACAGGGAGAGATGAATAGCTTTTTTGGTGTGGGGGCCCAAACAAACCAATCATTTCAGCCAAAGTTGTTTGGTAGGCCCTGTCGCTGAAATGATTGGTTTGTTAAAGTGTGCATGTCCTATTTCAACAACATAAGGGTGGGTGTGAGGGCCCAAGGACAATTCCATCTTGGAACTTTTTTTTTTGCATTATATGACCAATCAACAGTCGTTTGCCATGTTCAAAAAGTAAAACCAAATTTAAACAAATTCAAGAAATTAAACCAAAAGTAAAATGCCCTGTCATAATTTAAAACACGAGGTATTGACGTGCTCTAAAACTACTGTATTGTTGTTTATATTTTATAAACACTACACTTGAAAGCTTGAGTCTTTCAATTAAAAAGTAACTGTCCATTGCACGAATATTTGCAACAGGGACAATTTTAGGGTTAAGAAAGTCAACTAATAACACTTCGACGCTGTCTGTCTTTATAAACACTACACTTGGAAGTTGGAGGAGGTATTGTGGCCCCGGCACCAAATTTACTACCGGGGCCACTCCACTGTGCAGTCCATATTTAGGTGTATCAGATATTAAACAACGGTGACAGTTGATGCCCAATTTTTTAATTATATTGTTGGCGCTGTAAAAAATTGTGTTCAGGGCACACCACACTACGCAGTCCATACCCTTTTTTGGTGGAATTCTGACCCGTGGAGGGTTTTTTAATTATATTGTGGCCTCTGTACCAAATTGTGTACCGGGGCCACCACACTACGCAGTCAAGATAGATAGATGCGTATCATAGATAAAGTACATTCAGTGGTGTGGGGCAAATTGAAAAATATTCAAAATGCACTGACATCAAAAACAAGAGGTTTTCACACGCTGAAACTCCAACATGTATATGATGGAGAGGATGGAGGAGCAGCCGTATGTGCAGTGTAATGCAGACCTGTTGAAGGTTTTTTATATATTTTATTGTGGTGCCCAGTGCCCACTACTCTACGCAGTCCAGATACTATTTTTGGGTGTAATTCTGACCTGTTGAAGGTTTTCTATATATTATATTGTGGTGGCCAGTGGCCAGTCCTCTATGCAGTCCAGATACTATTTTTGGGTGTAATGCAGACCTGTTGAAGGTTTTCTATATATTTTTTATTGTGGTGCCCAGTGCCCACTACTCTACGCAGTCCAGATACTATTTTTGGGTGTAATTCTGACCTGTTGAAGGTTTTCTATATATTATATTGTGGTGGCCAGTGGCCAGTCTTCTATGCAGTCCAGATACTATTTTTGGGTGTAATGCAGACCTGTTGAAGGTTTTCTATATATTTTTTATTGTGGTGCCCAGTGCCCACTACTCTACGCAGTCCAGATACTATTTTTGGGTGTAATTCTGACCTGTTGAAGGTTTTCTATATATTATATTGTGGTGGCCAGTGGCCAGTCCTCTTTGCAGTCCAGATACTATTTTTGGGTGTAATTCTGACCTGTTGAAGGTTTTCTATATATTATATTGTGGTGGCCAGTGGCCAGTCCTCTTTGCAGTCCAGATACTATTTTTGGGTGTAATTCAGACCTGTTGAAGGTTTTCTATATATTTTTTATTGTGGTGCCCAGTGCCCACTACTCTACGCAGTCCAGATACTTTTTTTGGGTGTAATTCAGACCTGTTGAAGGTTTTCTATATATTATATTGTGGTGGCCAGTGGCCAGTCCTCTATGCAGTCCAGATACTATTTTTGGGTGTAATGCAGACCTGTTGAAGGTTTTCTATATATTTTTTATTGTGGTGCCCAGTGCCCACTACTCTACGCAGTCCAGATACTATTTTTGGGTGTAATTCTGACCTGTTGAAGGTTTTCTATATATTATATTGTGGTGCCCAGTGCCCACTACTCTACGCAGTCCAGATACTATTTTTGGGTGTAATTCTGACCTGTTGAAGGTTTTCTATATATTATATTGTGGTGGCCAGTGGCCAGTCCTCTACGCAGTCCAGATACTATTTTTGGGTGTAATTCTGACCTGTTGAAGGTTTTCTATATATTTTTTATTGTGGTGCCCAGTGCCCACTACTCTACGCAGTCCAGATACTATTTTTGGGTGTAATTCTGACCTGTTGAAGGTTTTCTATATATTATATTGTAGTGGCCAGTGGCCAGTCCTCTACGCAGTCCAGATACTATTTTTGGGTGTAATTCAGACCTGTTGAAAGTTTTCTATATATTTTATTGTGGTGCCCAGTGCCCACTACTCTATGCAGTCCAGATACTATTTTTGGGTGTAATTCTGACCTGTTGAAGGTTTTCTATATATTATATTGTGGTGGCCAGTGGCCAGTCCTCTACGCAGTCCAGATACTATTTTTGGGTGTAATTCTGACCTGTTGAAGGTTTTCTATATATTTTTTATTGTGGTGCCCAGTGCCCACTACTCTACGCAGTCCAGATACAATTTTTGGGTGTAATTCAGACCTGTTGAAGGTTTTCTATATATTATATTGTGGTGGCCAGTGGCCAGTCCTCTACGCAGTCCAGATACTATTTTTGGGTGTAATTCAGACCTGTTGAAAGTTTTCTATATATTTTATTGTGGTGCCCAGTGCCCACTACTCTACGCAGTCCAGATACTATTTTTGGGTGTAATTCTGACCTGTTGAAGGTTTTCTATATATTATATTGTGGTGGCCAGTGGCCAGTCCTCTACGCAGTCCAGATACTATTTTTGGGTGTAATTCAGACCAGTTGATGGGTTTTTAATTGTATTGTGGGGAACACTCCTCTACGCAGTCCACAAAGATACCTCGTTGCAAGGTTTTGTACTAAAAAAAAAAAAATATTGTGAGGTGTTAGGTGTTCAGAATAGCCTTTAGATTAGTGGAAATTATTGTTATTGGATGTTATTGAGGTTAATAATAGCGTAGGAGTGAAAATAAGCCCAAAAACTTGATTTTTTTAACTTTTTATTCTTTTTTCAAAAAAAATCCGAATCCAAAACCTTAAATCCGAACCAAAACCTTTCGGCAGGTGTTTTGCGAAACAAATCCGAACCCAAAACATCGAGAAAATCCGGATCCAAAACACAAAACACGAGACCTCAAAAGTCGCCGGTGCACATCCCTACTTAAAGTAACTAAACAGCTTAGCCTGCTTAGTTTCAGGCTCAGTCTTCCATAAAAAATTGATTGAACCCCTTCACCTTGAGAATACCAGGCATTTGTTGAATAGCACTGGCCCCCTCCTGGTACTCCTGTCTGTTGGGTACCAAGTTAAAATGCTACAACATATTGTGGCACTACAAGTGGCAGCATACACTAACAACTGGCACTTGTAGAACATGCCTTTATAAAATATCTTCTCTAGCTATCCCTATTAGACACTAGAGAAAAAGATGGGTCTGGAGGTGAAGGGACCTTAGTTACTAGGTGTTAGGCTTATTTATCATTTAGCTATAAAAAATAATCACTTATCAATGCAATTAATCAAGAAAATATAGCAGGTGCACCTGAGCGATACTCGACTGCCCCAGTAAGACAGGCCCAGAGCGGTGAGGGTTCATTTACTGCTTTGCCGTCCCAGTCTGTAGTGATATGCACATGCATGAGACAGTTATCAAGTATGGCAGGAATTATAAATGACAATGAGAAATTGTAAATTACATTTTCCTACACCTTGTATTTCAGGTAAACTCCCTAAAGATGGATTTGTTATAACTTCAGCTGGACAACTTAAATGCCGAAAGATAATTCACCTGATTAATGTGACGCCAAAAGTCATTGTGGAATCGCTGAAGAAAGCTCTTAAGGCGTGTGACCAACACGACCTGAAGACTGTTAGTCTCCCAGCAATTGGAACAGGTAAAAACAAGGGATAACAATGTTGCGTCACCGGGTGGGCGGTCCTACGTCATGACGCTTGCATTTGTGTCATCGTAGGGGTGGCCAGCGGCGCAAAAGCGCCAGCGCCGAGGGACAGAAATGTCAGATAGGAGCCAGAGTCAATCCGCCCTGCAGGGTGAGATTTTTAGCCAAGAGCGCCATCTGACTATGTATATGATTAGCTCTGACTGATGCTGTGTAACAACTGTACCTACAACATTGGGTACGTGAACTGGCAGAATTAGTTTATTGCTGCAAGTGTGTGCTTGAGGAGCTGGAGAAAATTTATCTGCAACCGTTATGTTCAGGTGTTGGAGGAGAAGAGTAGTTAAATAAAGATTGTTTCTGTTTGAACTAAGATGGCCTGGCGCCCAATATTTATGTGCATTTGCACTGCACCGCCACCAGTGGCCACTCCACTGTAACTGATTTAAATCCCTATATGAAATTCATATATCAGGCAAAAGTATACTGAGTCTTACATTTAGTTTTTATTTTATTGCTTTCATTAGTCTAAGTTGCATTAGACAAACTAACCTGTCCGATTTCAATAAGATACCATCTTGCACATAGGGGTTAAACAGTTTTTCATGTTATTAACTGATTGTGAGAATTAGTCAGTGTTGGCAACTTCTATGTTTGCAGAGGGATGTGCTGGATGGGTATTTATGTAACTATACTTTCCCACTCACTATGCTAAATGTCACATATAAGCAATGTAATGAAACTATGGTGAGGTCATACCAGTCAGCTGCCCAAAGCACTGCAGACATTGCACAAGATCAGCAACATTTCTCAAAAGATGCAGGGAAGTAAATCAAAGCAAAGATATAGCTGAATCTCAAGATGTGATCATAAAAATAAGCCTCTTTCAACAGAGGCACAGAAATGTGCAGATGAATCTGCCATTTTCCTTCAAATTAATTTGATCTTTGTGGTTTTATAAATTGTAAGGCTAAATAAGTAAGACATCTACGGGACAAGTAAAGCAAATGCACATTTACAATATATATGTGGATCACCACATACAAGTGTTAGATCTAAAATTCTGTTCAGAGTTTGCCTTGTGGTGTCAAGTACATCTGGAAGCGCTTCAATCAGCTGGAGAGAACAGACACAGACCAAGTTCTGTATGCAAGAAATATTCTCTGTTTATTAATACAAAGTTACAAGTTTTTATTCTCAATATATACAGTCAAGTCCATAAATATTGGGACATCAGCACAATTGTCATATTTTGGGCTCTATACACCACCACAATTGATTTGAAATGAAACTAACAAGATGTGCTTTAACTGCCTTCATCAAGTGAAATGACTTGGCCATTGCATAGCATTCCACTTGTTAGCCTTAAAAAACTCTTTGGTTGCTTTTGCAGTATGCTTCGGGTCATTGTCTATCTGCACTGTGAAGCGCCGTCCAATGAGTTCTGAAGCATTTGACTGAATATGAGCAGATAATATTGCCCGCAACACTTCAGAATTCATCCTGCTGCTTTTGTCAGCAGTCACATCATCAATAAATACAAGGGAACCAGTTCCATTGGCAGCCATACATGCCCACGCCATGACACTACCACCACCATGCTTCACTGATGAGGTGGTATGTTTTGGATCATGAGCAGTTCCTTTCCTTCTCCATACTCTTCTCTTCCCATCACTCTGGTACAAGTTGATCTTTGTCTCATCTGTCCATAGGATGTTGTTCCAGAACTGTAATGGCTTTTTTAGATGTTGTTTGTCAAACTCTAATCTGGTCTTCCTGTTTTTATGGCTCACCGATGGTTTACATCTTGTGGTGAACCCTCTATATTCACTCTTGTGAACTCTTCTCTTGATTGTTGACTTTGACACATATACACCTAACTCCTGAAGAGCGTTCTTGATTTGGCCAACTGTTGTGAAGGGGTTTTTCTTCACCAGGGAGAAAATTCTTCTGTCATCCACCACAGTTGTTTTCTGTGGTCTTCCGGGTCTTGTGGTGTTGCTGAGCTCTCCAGTGCGTTCTTTCTTTTTAAGAATGTTCCAAACAGTTGATTTGGCCACACCTCATGTTTTTGCTATCTCTCTGATGGGTTTGTTTTGATTTTTCAGCCTAATGATGGCTTACTTCACTGATAGTGACAGCTCTTTGGATCTCATATTGAGAGTCGACAGCAACAGATTCCAAATGCAAATGTCAACTAGAATCAACTCCAGACCTTTTACCTGCTTAATTGATGATGAAATAACGAGGGAATAGCCCACACATGTCCATGAAATAGCTTTTGAGACGATTGTCCTGTTACTTTTGGTCCCTTAAAAAGTGGGAGGCACAAGGAATTCCTTCTAAGATTAAATAAAATGTAATAACTAATGAAACAAAGTTTAGTAATTGTGTGTAAATGTATGTAATATATGACTTATTATTGTGAAATTTAGTAAAATAAAGCATGCAACAATAGCCACTACTGTAACACAGCCAAAGTGCATATCTTCTGTTAAGGTTTTGAACTGCATATAACATTGCCTAAAAGTGCAATCATTAAACAATATTGACATAAGCAGTCAGAGCCTATGAAAAGGAAATTCAAAATAGTGTACATATAAAAATCTCCCTCGCTCATAACAGTACATGCTTCTGTTAGGAACCCCTCCAGCCGGCACAACACAACCCGGAGTCTACTCTGCCAGTCAGGTGTTCACTGGAGCCCCTGATGGTGGGGACAGACTGGGCTGCAGACTGACAGAGGGTCGTGAAGTGTGTACCGGCTGGGGAGAACCCAGGCAAGAAGAGTCAGGTCCACGCAGAGGTCAAAAGGTCGGCAGCAGGTAACAGAAACGATGAACAAGCTGAGGTCAGAGGTCACAGGCAAAGTAGCAGAACGGGTAAACGAGCCAAGGATCAGGGTCACAGGAAACACAAGCGAAGTCAAATACGAAGCCAAGGGTCATACACGGGAAGTCAAAACATAGATACAGGAACAGGAACTGGAGCAAGCAGGTCAGCAGACTGGAGCACAGAAGCTATAACCGGCAATGAGGCAGCAGACCTCATTGCCTTAAATACAACCCATAACCAATCAGAACCTGCCCCTAGACAAGGCCACACTTGTAGGCTAATTGCCAGCACCTAGCAAGACCAATCAGGGCTTAGCCCTGAAATCCACACCTGCAGGCTAATGCCTGCTAATTCAGCCACAGGCTAAATCTGCCTGATTGTCCCTAGAGCGCATGCGCGCCTGGCTGCCAGGACACGGCGCTGAGGAAGCGTCCGACCGTTGCCTTGGTAACGGTCGGGAGTTGGAAGGAAATGACGTCCCGGTCATCATGGTGACGGCCGGGACGTTGAGACCTACAGGAAGCGAGCCGCGGCGGCTGTGAGTACCGCCGCGGCTCGTGACAGTACCCCCCCCCTTGAGGAGGGGTTAAGGAACCCCGACACCCCGGTTTCCTTGGAAATTTCTTAAAGAACTCCTTCAACTGTTTAGGAGCATCGAGTTGTCTCCGTGGGATCTAAGACCGTTCTTCTAACCCACGATTCCTCCACTGCACTAGGAAGTGCACCTGACCTTGCACTTTTTTGGAATCCAAGATCTTCTGAACAACGTATCTTGGTGATCTGTTTGATTTTCTCTCAGGCAAATTTGAAGACTGGATTTGAGTAGGATATAATACCGGCTTCAACAGAGAACAGTGAAATGTGTTGGGAATTCTCAATGAGCCCGGAATTCTTAACCTAAATGCAACAGAATTAACCTGCTTGATGATAAGGAACGGGCCGATGAACTTGGGACCCAACTTTTTGCAAGGCTGTCTGAGTTTAATGTTTTTTGTAGACAGCCACACTCTCTGGCCCACCTTGAAGGAGCAGATGGTACGGTGGCGATCCGAATTTTTTTTTGCGACAACTGAAGCCTGTTTCAGAGATGCCTGTACTTTTCTCCAGATAACTCTGAGATCTCTTGCAGTGGAACGGATCTCCTGGACACCAACTGGGTTAAGTGAATACAGGGAGTTAGATCTGGGGTGAAAACCATAATTGCAGAAAAACGGAGAAGTTTTAGTAGATGAATGACAGGAATTGTTACAGGCAAATTCCGCCCAGGGTAACAAGGAAGACCAATTATCATGGAACTCTGACGTGTAGCATCGCAAAAATTTTTCCAAGGACTGGTTAACTCTTTCGGTCTGCCCATTGGACTGAGGGTGATATGCGGATGATAAACTAACCTTGATTCCGAGGAGGGTACAGAAAGATCTCCAGAATTGCGCTATGAACTGAGAACCCCGATCGGAAACTATGTCAGTAGGGAGTCCATGGAGCCGGAAAATATGTTGAATGAATAAGACGGCCAAATCCCGAGCTGTAGGCAGTCTGGGTAAGGGAACGAAATGGGACATCTTACTGAACCGGTCTACCACGACCCAAATGGTATTGTGTCCTGCAGAAGGTGGTAGATCCACTATAAAGTCCATGGACAAGTGGGTCCATGGTTTTGCAGGTGGTGCCAAAGGAACTAACTGGCCTATTGGGCGGATCCTAGGAACTTTGTTTCTGGCACAAACCTCACATGAGAGGACATGACTCCTGACGTCAGCAGACATAGATGGCCACCAGACTGTACGGGAAAGGATTTCTAACGTCTTGAAAATTCCAGGATGCCCTGCAACCCTACTGTTATGCGCCTCTGCAATAACCGCCTTCCTTAGATGGACTGGAACAAAGAGACGTTGCTCCGGAGTAGTATCAGGGGCTAATTTCTGGAATCTCTGAAGTGTGATACTCAGATCTTGGGTCAACCCGGCATGGATTACAGAAGGGGGAATAATCGGCTCTGGGATAGTGACTGGAATGTGGTGTGCCGAGAAACTTCTGGAAAGGGCATCTGCCCGGACATTTTTGGAGCCTGGTCGGTAGGTGATCAGGAAGTTAAACCGGGTAAAGAATAACGCCCACCGGGCCTGTCTGGGATTTAAACGTTTGGCTGACTGTATATATTGTAAATTCTTGTGATCGGTAATGACAGAGATCTGATGTGAAGCATCCTCCAACCAATGCCGCCACTCCTCGAAGGCCCATTTGATTGGCAATAGTTCTCTATTACCGACATCATAGTTGGCCTCCGCTGAAGAGAACTGACGGGAGAAATAAGCACATGGGTGTAGACGATTAGTATGAGGATCCTTCTGCGATAGGATGGCACCGGCACCGATGTCAGAGGCGTCGACCTCAAGAATAAATGTCCTAGCTGGATCCGGATGTCTAAGGACCTGAGCGGAGACAAAGGCCTTTTTCAGGCTTTCGAATGAGGCTACTGCTTGGGACGACCAATTAGTTGGATCCATTCCTTTACGGGTCAGAGCGACAATGGGAGCCACAATGTCGGCAAAGTTGTGAATGAATCTCCTATAATAATTGGAGAAGCCCAGGAACCTCTGCACCGCCTTAAGATTGTTGGGTTGCACCCAATCCAGAATAGCCTGGACCTTAGCTGGATCCATGGAGAATCCCTCAGAAGAGATTACATAGCCTAAAAAGGATACCCTCTGTACCTCGAACTCACACTTTTCTAGCTTAGCGTACAGGTGGTTCTCTCGTAATTTCTGTAGAACTTGTTTGACGTGAGTCTGATGGGCGGGCAAAGATCTGGAATAGATGAGGATATCATCTAAATAGACGACCACGAAACAACCAAGGAATTCCGAAGAACTTCATTGATCAAGTCCTGGAACACTGCAGGTGCATTACTAAGGCCAAACGGCATGACCAGATACTCGTAGTGGCCAGAGTGCGAATTGAATGCCGTCTTCCACTCATCTCCTTCTTTGATACGGATGAGATTATATGCTCCGCGAAGGTCGATTTTAGTGAAGATAGTGGCCCCTCTTAGCTGATCAAACAAAACCGAGATGAGCGGAAGGGGATAGGTGTTCTTGACTGTGATATGATTCAATCCCCGGTAGTCAATACAAGGTCTTAACCCTCCGTCTTTTTTTGATACAAAGAAGCATCCCGCTCCTACGGGAGACTTAGATGGCCTGATGAAGCCTCTCTCCAGGTTTTCGTCGATATACTCCTGCATGGATTTTGTTTCTGGAGCAGAAAGGGAATACAAACGCCCCTTAGGTAACTTGGAACCAGGAATAAGTTCGATGGCACAGTCAAAGTCACGATGTGGCGGTAAGGTATCAGCAGCCTTCTTGGAGAACACGTCCCAGAATTCATGATACTGTGAGGGAAGCCGCTCCAGAATAGGCTGAATCATACGCAGAGACAGTGAAAAACAAGACTGTGTACACTAAGTACTCCACTTGACAATCTCTCCTTTTACCCAGTCTATGACAGGGTTATGACAGGAAAGCCATGGGTGGCCCAAGATCATAGGAACCGACGAACAATCGATCAGGAAGAAGGTGATTGACTCAGAATGGAGAGCTCCGATCTTCAACTGTAGTGGCGGGGTCTCCCAGGAAATCTTGCCACCAGGCAACGGACCTCCGTCTAAGCCACAGACAGTAATGGCAGAGTTGAGTTTTACCATCGGAATTCCGGCAGAGCGGGCAAACCCAATATCAAGGAAGTTGCCTGCAGCTCCGCTATCAATGAAGGCCGACAGGTCCACAGAGCGAGCCCGGAAGGCGAGCTGTGCAGGGATTAATACAGCATTTTTCGGGGAGATAATTTGCAGACCTAGGTGAACTTTCCCCTCATTCCCTAGGCATGGTCTTTTCCCGACTTATTTGGGCAAGAACGGGAGAAGTGGCCTTTTATGCCACAGTATAGACATAGACCTTGCGAACGTCTCCTGTCTCTCTCTTCCGAAGAGAGACGATATGCTCCTAATTGCATAGGCTCCTCACCATCCTGGGAAACAGGAACGAAGGCGAATGGAGGTGACGATGCTTCCTTTTCAGTTTTCCGCTCCTTATATCTCCTGTCAATTTTAATGGAGAGGTGCATCAGATCCTCCAGAGAACTAGGAGACGGGTATTGCACCAAAGAATCTTTAATCTGTTCAGATAGGCCGAGACGGAACTGACTCCGTAAGGCAGGGTCGTTCCATCCACTATCAGGTGACCATCTACGGAATTCAGCGCAGTATTCTTCTGCCGACCGTCGGCCTTGTTTCAAGGACCGTAGATGAGCTTCCGCGGAGGCCACTCGATCCGGGTTATCATACAGTAGACCCAGTGCCTCGAAGAAGGAGTCTACAGACTGCATGGCCGGACTGGTCTGCGGCAAAGAAAACGCCCAGGACTGGGGGTCACCCTGTAGAAGCGAAATAATAATCCCAACTCTTTGCTGCTCTGAACCGGAGGAGCGAGGTCTCATCCGAAAATAGAGCTTGCAGCTCTCCCTGAAGTTCCGAAACAGGGTTCTATTTCCGGAGAACCGATCTGGTAAGTTCATTTTGGGTTCACAGATGGGACCTGGAGTCGGTTGTGAAGCTTTTGTGGCTTCTTCTTGAACAGACATACGCTCAGCCAACCCCTGCATCATCTGATACAAGGACTCAACGTGGCCTGCTAGAGTTTGTGCTGGAGATGGTGTGGATCCACTTGTATCCATTCTAACCTTGTCTGCGTGAGTGGGCCGGTTATAATGTTAGGAACCCCTCCAGCCGGCACAACACAACCCGGAGTCTACTCTGCCAGTCAGGTGTTCACTGGAGCCCCTGATGGTGGGGACAGACTGGGCTGCAGACTGACAGAGGGTCGTGAAGTGTGTACCGGCTGGGGAGAACCCAGGCAAGAAGAGTCAGGTCCACGCAGAGGTCAAAAGGTCGGCAGCAGGTAACAGAAACGATGAACAAGCTGAGGTCAGAGGTCACAGGCAAAGTAGCAGAACGGGTAAACGAGCCAAGGATCAGGGTCACAGGAAACACAAGCGAAGTCAAATACGAAGCCAAGGGTCATACACGGGAAGTCAAAACGTAGATACAGGAACAGGAACTGGAGCAAGTAGGTCAGCAGACTGGAGCACAGAAGCTATAACCGGCAATGAGGCAGCAGACCTCATTGCCTTAAATACAACCCATAACCAATCAGAACCTGCCCCTAGACAAGGCCACACTTGTAGGCTAATTGCCAGCACCTAGCAAGACCAATCAGGGCTTAGCCCTGAAATCCACACCTGCAGGCTAATGCCTGCTAATTCAGCCACAGGCTAAATCTGCCTGATTGTCCCTAGAGCGCATGCACGCCTGGCTGCCAGGACACGGCGCTGAAGAAGCGTCCGACCGTTGCCTTGGCAACGGTCGGGAGTTGGAAGGAAATGACGTCCCGGTCGTCATGGTGACGGCCGGGACGTTGAGACCTACAGGAAGCGAGCCGCCGCGGCTGTGAGTACCGCCGCGGCTCGTGACAGCTTCCCCATATAATTACACAAGTTCACTTGCCTTGACTCAGTGATGCATTGGCTCCCAGATACTGATAGACTGGGAGCAGGCCATGCAGTGATGACATCACCGCGCTGCGCTCTCCCAGCTTATCAGTGTCTGGGAGCCACCACCTGGCGGAGACGAGGTAAGTGAACTCGAGTAATTATATGGGGCCAGACAGAAGACAGATGGGCAAGCTAGGGAGCCCGGACAGATGGACGGGTCAGTCTTGACCCCCTAGGCTGTCAGGCCCCAACCGTACCACGCTGATGGCGGCCCTGTATCGATATATAAACCATGACCAAATTAAGGAATGTAAGAAAAAATGCCAATATTTTAGCTGAAGGAAATTATGTAAAAGCTGTGAAAGTGTAGATCAGCATTTGCTAAATCTGTCCAGCATGCTTCCAGCTTTATCTGATATGGTAGGGCTATATTGGTATTTATGAGCCCAAAGTCTTTTTTGTACCACCAGAAAATCCTAATCTGAGTATGTGACACATGAAATTCAATGTAAAATGTTATTACCGTGTCATATATATGCATTTCAGCTACTTAAACACTGCACATATCTGAAGCTTTTATTTCGTGACTACGAAAGAGTGTTTCCCACTGACTTTAATGTGTCCCTACACCTGCTTCAGAGCACTGTGATTTTCCAGTTGAAAAAATGTGGCACTGATTTTAATAATGACACACTTTCTGAATACTACACTTTTTCTGACAAATGTAGCATTTTATTGACGTGAAGCTTTTTGTTTATGAACACATGAACACTGTTTTAATGTCAAGCATGATTGTTTCACAGCATCTCAGCTGTCATGAGGCTGCATGCACCAAAAGGGTAGTAACTATCTCAACCAGACCTTCTGTGATTACCTTGCTAGTCACATACATAGCAGAAATTCTCTCTATAGACTTACAGTAGTGAATTCAAATATGAACAGTGCCCATGACAATGATCATGTAGCAAGTATAACTGACATAAAATGCTTTGTAATTATAGCTTTTTGTCCTAGATCAACACAATTTTAACAAACATGTTATAATTGTGGGGATGGGTATAGCAGAAGCATAAAATGAATTAGTAAATAAATAATTTGTTTAACAGGGCTGTAAAGAAAAGTCAAATTAAGACTGAATAATTAATTTTAGCATTGTAATTCATACAGTAGACGAACTTTCAAGTCTAAGTTTAGTTATCCTTTAAAGGAAATGCATTATATCATGTGTTGTACCTATTGTTTCAGGAGCATCTAATATAGATCCCAAGAGTTCGATTAAATTGATTATGAAAGGCATTGAAGAGTACATATTTGATCCTACGACAGAGAACTTCATTTCAGAAATCAATATTGTTGTGTCTGATCTGTATGTTTATCATGTATATGCAAATTTCTGGCAGGATTATGAGGTAAATGTAGAGTTTATGTACAAAACTTTTCAGTTGTCAGTCACCACCATTTTATAAAATATTTGTTGGCATAGTTTGCAGGCTAGTATTTAGATGTTGCCACTAGAAAATATACACCCCACATGGTCATACCCCTCAATTCTACACAGTCAAGCATTAACTGTACTGGAAAATAGGTGATTGATAAAGACCTAGTACCAAAAAAAATAGAAAAGTATATAGTTGATCTAAGTTAAGTTGATCTAAACGAATTGGGTTTATATTAATAGACATCTAAATATCTAAATAGAAAGGTACTGTCTTTATATAGTTTAGAACATAAATATTCTTTAGAATATTAATAGATTGATTAATAGAAACAGTATGTAACATTAAGTAAGAGAATATGTTTTTGCTTTTAGAAACACCTGATTTTCCTGGTGGTACTATTTAGAAATTTGATTCTTTGAAGACATTGAGGATTGTTATTTGTGAAAGCACTGACCAAGCTTTGCTCTACACATCTTGACATGTGGCAGTCAATCAATGGTCTGGAAAAATTAACAGCTAGAATTTGTTTAAATACCAGCATTTTAAAAATCTACTGTCACTGTTTGGAGGAGAATCGGCTGTCAGAAAGGGTAGATATGATGATTTATATCCCAAATGGCAGCGGTACTAGGCATCAGAACCCTGCTGGGCTGACATCTGGGGGATGGATGTTTACTAGTTAAATACATCTATGGATGGGCAATTTTCTTAGCTCTTGATGGAAACTTATTTTACAAATAAATGATTCATACTAAATCCATTTGTATTTTAGACTAAATGTTTAGAAAGGTTGTTTTACTATATTTTGTACAAATAATTATTTTTCTACTTTCTACTTAGAAAACTTTTCATCACTTCACAGCTTTTGGAAAAACTATAGAATTAATTAAAGGTGACATCACTGATCAGACTGTGGACTGCATTGTGAACCTGGCAAACAGTACTCTGAACCAATCGACTGGTAATTGTACTAGGTTATTACATACTGTCTGTATTTGTTTACTTTATGAACATACAGGCAGAATGGTTTAGTTGGTATTTAGCTTTGCTGAGAATGTATGCCAATTAGCAAAGTCATATTATAAGAGCTGCTTACATATCAAGTCTGCATTTACAGAAATGTTCAGGAGAGGGAAATGGTCAATTATGACAGTGTCATAGGTTCAGTGGAAAGACCCTCTAGTGATGTCCCGTGCCAACTAATGGGAAAATGCATACATTTTCACAAGTAGGTACATGGAATTTTGGGCCAAAATGTTGGTGTCTGTGTGGGTGTAAAAGATTCCACCATCCTATGGAAGTGTTGAGTGAATCAGGGTTGTTCCTTTCTAAGGGCCGATTAGGAGCACAAGTGGGCCTAGTTTTGCACAGTGTAAGTGTAAAAATGAGATTTCATTTTCTAGGTTATTCAATGTAGCTGATAGTAGTGGAAAAGTCAAGTTTAAGGAGCATTCGCCTTTTTTTAAAGGTAGAAAGACAGTCTTTTCCTCGCTTAAGATGGACTTGAATTTCCCAGCTGTTCAGAGGTGTCACAAGTGCAAACTCACCTTTATATTTTCAGTGAGACTCATTTTAATTTCCAGTTGCACTTTTACTGGAAAGCATATTTTTAGGCGCACTTCAACCAATATAGTAAAAACCCTTAAACGCACAAAAGTGATGCATGTAATCAGCACATGCTCTAGGTCACCTCACTCTTGTGATTAATTTAAGACATAAATTAGGCTAAAGCAAGCAGAATCTTAGGCAAAAAAAAGAGAAAATTAAATTAATGAAGGAACAGGTCCTAAACTGAAAGTAGGTTCCACTTTGTGGCATTTTTACTGTTTCCACTATATGCATTTTCCAGCATATCGACCTCTCAAATGGAGACAGATTGATTTTATTGTGGTATTTCGAATAGACCGGGAATTGAGCATTCTACTTTAAATGCACTTGGGCGACAACTAGGTTGCACATGCACAAATAAAAATTCAGTAGGGTCCTGTACTGAGAGGACTTACTGGTGTAGGTTTATTAAAGCAATATACATTTCTCTACTCTTTACTAATGACATGTTCAAAACCTAATGGTAGCTTAATGGAACTATCCCGTTTCTATTTTGTTTGTTTATTTGGACGTCTTTCTCTACAGCATCCACTTTAGCTCATCACTTCCTGAATATGATGTCCAGGCCCTGATATTGTCAGTGAATTTATTATATCAAGGGGAAATAGCATGACATTTGCCAGGGCTGGTGTCCAGGAAAGATGAAGAACGCTCATATGGTTCATGTGGTGTAAATGATAATTATTGCCCTCCAGAGTAATTTGCCTGGTCTAGAATAGACAACTTAAGCCAGATTCAAAGTTCTGACTAACAATAAAGTAGTAGTGTTTTTAATATCTATTTAAATTATATTGGAAATGTCAATTTGAACTTTTGTAGTAACTGTAAATTTCTGCTGTGCTATTCTTCCAGTGGCCAGTGTGAGGGTTAAACAGAAGACCAATGAGCTAAAGAAAAAAATCCATGATATTAGATACAATGTAGCAATTCAAATTTAGTGTGATAGATGTCTAAAATAACTGAACAAAGTGAAACATATTCATGACCATGTTATGAACAGCATTTTGCCTTTTGAGTATGTATTGCTAGCTTGTATATATGTGCTCTTTTTGTATATTTGCAGGTGTTTCTGGATCTATATTGGCTGCTGCTGGAAAAACTGTTAAGAAAGAATGCAAAAAAATTGGTACTTTTTTTTTTTTTTATATAAAAATGACACAATAAGAAAGATGTATAAATAACTCCAGCGGAAGCTGAAAAGCTGCAATATCACCCTTGTTTCAGAGTTTTTTGCAATCCCATTTATTGTAAAATGTATTTTGTACAGTATATTAGGCATAGCTCATGCATACCATACTTTTGTGTTCTTTATAATTTGAAAGTGTGAACTTTCTTTTTGTGATACCTTTATCTTCCTACATCAGTGTAGTAGCAGTCTCGCATCACAAACTGCTGTTGGGGGACCGTGTTGCATCTGCAGTATAACTTTCAAAATGTGTCTCACTGCTAGCCTCCATTCCTCTTCCTAGAATTTGACACAGCCCCTGTCATATGCATACTTTTCCTCCTTGACATAACAACACAAGTTGGTATGTCACTGTCTCTCATAAGATCCGTACACTATTCTCCTGAAATACTCTGTGCTGTGAAAATTATAATACTTATGATCACTTCTGTTATGTTGTGAACAATCCAGTGATTTGATTGGCTAAAAAAATGGGCATTCTGGATGAACAAGATATGAATGCAAAAAGGTGCTCTGACTCAAATACACCTTTGATGTGGTGATAGCGCCAAAAAAAATACAGTCTTGCTTTGTTCTTTACATTTAGAATCCCCATCCAACAATTAAATGACCTGTGCCACTGGAAGACAAAGAAACCTCTGGGTCTAAGTTGTATCTGCTGTAAATCGAGCAACCAAGCATAAAAAAACAGGATGTAGAGGTCTGCAGTAACAAATCTACAAAATTGAATTACAAGCACAATAATATATTTGTGCGCAAATCACATTAAAAAATAACATTCATTTGATACTTTTACTTTAAAGTAAATGCTCAAATACAAAGTTGTTTTTTTTTTTTTTTAAGGTGTATTACTAAATGATGGAATTGCAATAACGAGTGGTGGTAATACTAAGAGCAAAAAAATCATGCATATTATCGGAACAGCCAGTGTGGTTGGCTATGAGCCCTTAATGGACAGAATTCTGCTAGGATGCCATAACAATGGGATCACAAGTGTTGCACTGCCAGCCATAGGAACAGGTAAATCACAGTGTACAAAGAAAAGACATTGTTCCCCTAATTTCAATTCATATATTCCCCATTTGAAAATAACATGACTTGTAACTTATAATCAATTGGATCATTTTTGGGCATGATATGATGATATTGTTATGTCATCTCCTGGTAAGTCTCAGTGTGAAAATGCAATGTGAAGGGGAAGGGGGGGGTCTGCCAAAATGTAGGGGGTGCGTGTTTCCTAATGTTAGCACCCATATTTTATTAAATCAAGTACAACAATTACTAACACAACATTCAAGTATTGGCATAGTAACATTGCGCAGCTTTAAAACCACAACCTGAGTCTATGGGCCCTTGTTGTCCAGCTGCAACATCCAATTAGGAGCACAGCAAATGACAGTGAACACTACTCCTGTGAAAAAGCAGAACATAACTTTCTTTCGGTGGTGAAAGTGGGGGTGTATACCATACCGCCACATCTCCTGCTGCTTTGATTGTAAAACTATCAAATTCCATTCACTTATCATTCCCATTACATTTTCCATACCACCACTTCTAATTTTCCACTTCAACCACTGCATTCTTTTATATCGAATAAGCATGCTACATTGGTGCTTCCACAGTCATAAAAAAGAAAGCATTAGATTGGAATGGAATGTGGAAAAAAAAGGGGATATAGACTAAAAAGGAAAGCACTGAACTACGGAGCCAAACAAGAGTGAATCCAAATTGAAATGGGGGCAAACATGGAGGGGGAAGGGCGTGGGCAAACAGGATACCAGAAGTCAGACATGTGGAGGCCAGACAGAAGACATTGAGAGGGATAAGGGGGCATTCAAGAGACAAGGGAGCTTATGTAGAGTTGGATGTACATCTGATTGAGTGAAATACACATTTCCATACTGCACATGACACCAAATATGCATAAACATAAGTCCACACACAGATCATACACTTATGACTTCTACACTTAGAACAGGAGAGGGAAGGGTCAGGCAAGTGTGGGCCGAGTACTGTACGATCATGTACATGTAATTGTGACTGAAGTAAACCTGGATGTAGATACACCTGTCAGGAGGCAGATGTCCTGCAGGTTCTGGAGGGCTGGTGCAAAGAGACACAATGTTTATACTGGTGATCAGCAGCACTAGCTAGCCACTTCTGATTAGCTGATTGCGGATTAATCCCTATTGCTCCAGTACTTCATTCTTCAGTGTGGCTGCTATATTTTATGAAGTCTATTTATATTACATAATTGATATCTCAATTTGGACTGCAGCAGGAAAGAATATTCCCATTTGATTTTTAAAGGGGAAGAAACAGCAGATGTTTGCATTTTGTATTTGTGTTTGTATTCAATTATATTTATTATGGTAAATGTGACTTTTGCATTTATTAATAACTGTCCAGCCACTATTCTTACTTGTGTATATGACACTTTATTGCATTATTATATTGTGTACAAACTTTCGCATCTACTACTAACAATGTCAAGATGCATCTCTACACTATCACTACACTTTCTCTGAGCTGTCGTGGGGCATAAGTATACCTATTTGTTATGTCTCATGTACACCTGGTGTATTTGCAATTGTTGTAGAGCTGGCCCCATCTTGACATGCATCCAAGCAAACATATGCATGCAAATGCGCTTTATAATGCGGGTGTCTTTTTCCAGCTTATGTTCCAACTCTTCATGAGACCCAAGGGTTGTGGGAAGCTCCCAAAGGCAGGCAGCATGAATAAAACGTATATTGACTAGTTAGTTGTTATGTGTGTGTGGTGTTTGTATGTGTGTTAGATATTATTAATATGGGGGAGAGGTTAGGCTCAAGGTCAGTTTTTGCACCAGGAGCCTTTCGCTCTATGGCTGTTTTCAAATTACAATCTGGAGTTCCTATACTTTATTGTTTATAAAACTGATATTGCATATGATATGCAATTTTAAATAGTTTTCTACCAGCAGTACCGAAAAATGTAGACACTGATATAATAAAATTTTAATCAAATTGTTGTTTTTGCAGGAATCTCTCGTATTGACCCAGAAGAATCAATCAAGGCTATTTTGAGCAGTATTTTATGCTATTTATCAGAAACACCCCTTCCAACCCTTGCAACAATCACTATAGTTGTTATTCAAGAAAACATTTACAAAACGTATCTTAAGGTTTTTCAAGAAAAATGCACCGAAATACAGGTAAACCTAATCACTTTATCTAAGGATGTAATTAATCCACTATTTTAGGATTTGACCGAATTCTGAATCCTCAACAAGAGACTCTAAACATTATTAAAAATTTACAAAGCATTGAAAAAAAACATTCACAATAGCTATGAAAATTAGTAAAAGGTAAGGGTTAAAGAAGATACAGTGAATTAGATGGTTATACTTACATATCTGCTGTTGGCTTGATATATACTATAGGGAATAGAAACATGCAAATATTCTAGTTCTCTCATCAAATTTGTCTACAGTTCTACTTTGTTACGGTTACACTATATTTGTGCATTGTCAAACTGTGTCTCAGAGAGCCACTTTTCCTCAGTTCCCTCCTGCTGTCATCATTTGTCCTCCTCTTCTATAAATGTATTGTTGCAACTATTTTCTTCCTCTTCTCCTATATGTATGTTTTCAGTGTTATTTGTCCTCCAGTCCCCCTATAAATGTATTGTTGACACTCCTCATGGTGGGAACACTAATATTTATGGTTTTAAGTACATTCTAAAATGTAACCATATGGTATTATGTTATGTATGTGTTAATCAAGGTACCTGTGTCCCAAGAGTACTACAGTCACCCTGGAATTTCACAGTTTTCAGCCCAATGTGAAGCCCTCCTCACTCCAAGAACAACAGGTGCCCACTATCTTTCTATGAACGGGGACTATGTTTTTTAGTGGAAAGCTACCCCCGACCAGAAGCACACAAGATAACTGTGTACCAATTGGAATATGGATAGTAAATGAATGCCTTCCAGTACCCCACACCCACTACTGTGGGATATCAAGTTAGACTTAAATTGAGCAAAGACAGGATGAGTTGCGACAGACTGTATTGACTGGGATTTAAATCTTCCATTGAGCTGATCTCAAGCAGCCTTACTACAACCCTGGAACCCTTATATTGGAAAACTCTGTTCTGCCTTGTGTTGATGTGTACATCAGACTTTGCCTCAGCCCTGTTGGCAGAAAGCGCAAGAGAGGATTGGACTGCCACCACTAATATTGTCTGTGGGAAGTCAACAAATATATTCGGCCGTATTGCTTCCTCTTTTGGGGCTAGTTTTACTAAACTGCGGGTTTAAAAAAAGTGATGTTGCCTATAGCAACCAATCAGATTCTAGCTGTCATTTTTTAGAATGTACTACATATATGATAACTGGAATGCTATAGGCAACATATCCACTTTTTCAAACCCGCAGTTTAGTAAATATACCCCTTGGAGTTGTATGTTAACAAGGAGGAAAAGAGTAGGGGGTAAATGTATCAAAGTGCGAGTTTGCCAGCGTGTTTAAATCGCGGGTGTTTACCCGCGAGTTTTGAAAAAAAAAACTGAAATGTATCAGGCTGCGATTTTGACACTGAAGTTCAAAATCGCTGGTCATCTCTGGTGATTTTGTGCGATGTAAAACACTCCCGAGATTAGCTAACTCTCCTGTGTTTGGCAAACTCTCCTGTGTTGTAACAGTGAGTTGTAAACACATCACTGTTACACTGCCCCTGTCATACAGCTAATGGGGGAATCACCTAATACTGTACATAGAGCTTACGCAAGTAACGTAGCTCATTGCGCATGCGCTACGCTACTTGCGTAAGCTGTAATACAGTAAATATAGCTTACGCAAGTAGCGCATGCGCAATGAGCTACGTTACTTGCGTAAGCTCTATGTACAGTATTAGGTGATTCCCCCACTAGCGTGGGAAAATCACATAATACAGTACTTAGAGCTTACGCAATGAACGTAAGTTCATTGCGTAGCGGACCTCCTACCTAGTAGGAGGTGTTAGCGGTGGCTCCAGACTTTTATTATTTTTCTTCAATCAAGATTAAAGTGTCAGGATGTTACAAATATGGGGCCCCCTGGCCGAAGCAACGAAGACTTCAATCAACAAGGGGCCCCTTCTGGGTGAAGTGATGAAGATATTAGTCAAGCCATTTTGGAAGTACAAATATTATGGGACTGGGGCAAGCAGACTTTGGAAGAAGAAAGAAGGCATCTTTGGTGAGTATTTGGGGTGTTTTTATTTTTAATAAATAGATGTGGTTTTAATGAGGGTGGTTAGTGTATTTATTGTGGGTTTTTTATTTTTAATAAATATGTGTGGTGTTTACTAGGGTGCTGTTGTTTATTTAACATTTTGTTTGTGGAACTACAGGTCCCAGCAAGCCAGGGATGTCAGGGCATGTTGGCACTTGTGGTTCTCCAAGTGCCAACATGCCCTGGCTGCCGTGGGTATGCTGTAGTTATACAAGCAGCAGCATGGCCATACTGTTTTTGGCAACCTGGCTGGCTGGGACTTGTAGTTCCACAAACCAAAATGGCGGCCGTTTATTTTTTTCATTCTTTATCGCCGTATTACCTACTACCCACAGCCCAGGGGTAGTAGGAAGAGCCCTAGTGCTATCAGCACTGGGCTGGTTCTTTCTAGGGGGGGGGGGCGCTCTTTTTTTTCGGCAGACCCCACTCCCTAGGGCAGTGGTTCCCAAACTTTTGCAGTTCGCGGTAACCTTAGAGTCTCCAAATTTTTTCAAGGCACCCCTCCAAAATAAATATTGAGCAGTCCTGTTTTAGAAGTAGTTGGGTCAAAAAATTGTAATAAGTATTTAGGTCAGAACAGAAATACTTATTTAGTTGTATGCAAAAATGCCCCCTCTGCATCCAGACACTCTGCCCTCAGGCACTCTGCTCCCTCTGTCATGCTGTCCCCCCTCCTCTGCCCTCTGTCACGCTGTCCCCCCTCCTCTGCCCTCCTCTGCCCTCTGTCATGCTGTCCCCCCTCCACTGCCCCTCTCACGCTGTCCCCCCTCCACTGCCCCTCTCACGCTGTCCCCCCCTCCACTGCCCCTCTCACTCTGTCCCCCCCTCCACTGCTCCACTGCCCATCTCACGCTGTGTCCCTTCTTAATGCTGCGGATATGTTCAGCTAGTTGTACATGAAGTCGTCTGATGGTATGACCTATGTACTGTTGTCAGCACAGTCTCTATAGAAGGTAAAACACATCCCTAGAGTTGCATGTAAAAAAATCTTTAATGTGATATTGCAGTTTTTTATTGTTTTATTGAAAGTGTTGTATGGGTTTTGTAGTTTTTTGTTTAAGGTTCCTACTAGCAATGAATCTTCCACAGTATTGGAAACCTTTTGATTTATCTTCAGATTTAATAAATGATTGGATCTGTTGTTTAAGTTATATGTGGTTCTTTACTAATTTAATTTTTAAGTCAAGGGCTTTCCTAAACACTATGGGCCTGACTCATTAAGGAAAGTAAGGCCAAAAAATGAGTAAGTTTTCTACTAGACTAAATGAAAGGGGTGCAAATTTGGTTTTTTTTATTTCGCACAAAAGTTAAATACTGTCTGTTTTTTATGTAGCACACAAATACTTGGTAGCTAATTTGTACACTGAAATTTAAAGTTGATCTAGGACATGCCCTACCCCAGCTATAAATCTGCCACCACCCTCTAATGCAACATGGTGTTGCCAAGGTGCAAAGTTATTCTTTTTTTTTTTTTTTTACTTTCCTTAATGAATGTCTATGTCTGGTTTTGTAGGTAAAATAGTCTTAAGGTCTTAAACCTGTAACAAGATGTCCCAGTGCTTTTTTATAATATTTTTGACTTTGTAAGAAGATTTATGGTAATCAGTGATAAAGAAATTTTTATCCGTTTTCTGTTTGTTTTTTGGTTTGTAAACAAAAAATAGGGCTGCACTCTACTCAGATATAGGCAAGAGCTGCTATACTATAAGGGGAATTCCCATTCCCAGATAATATTTGAAGAAAATAATGTATACGCTCTATTGCCTACAGTATTAAAATGCTGGTCAATATGAAATAACTACTAAAATGTAAAATAATTACCTTTAATATTGATGACATATATAATTGACACATTAATATGTGTATAATTCAAACATGGGTCAATTTGACCATAAACCAGCAAAGAATGGATTACAATATAATAACATATAGTTCTTATCACAAAGGATCAGTTTACCACTTCCAGTAAAGTCCAAGGATCGTAAGTTAGGTGTTGATTTTGTAATCAAATAATAATCAGTTGCAATTGAATGGCATATAATTCTGTCCCAAGAGGTCAATTGTTAAACTGCCAGTGGGGGCCAAATATAAGTTCATAAAAACAAAGATTGATACCGATTGATACTTGCGTTGCGGGATCCAGAAAAATGCAAAAAGCCGTGTGTTGAAAGTTTGATCTAAGAACAGATTCTAAATCAACTTACTGGTCCTGTGTCGGGCCCGGAGTGGTTGCAATGGCAGTGATATCCTATGATGTAACAGACTCTTCCGTATGATTAAGGGAGGCGATACCAGCAGCTATAGTGTAGTGAAGGATCCTCGGTGAGTAAACAAGAAAGCAGCAGCGGGTAACATTCAGCGTGCGTTCCACAGTGGAACACACGATAACTCCTTCCTGTGTGGCGTCACTTGGTGGGTGGAACCCAACGCGTTTCATTTGCGAATGCAAATTTTCTCAGGGGATGTGGCCATCGGCATGGAGGGTAGGTGTATATAACCCTCATTAGCCAATCAAGTTTAGATGGCATTAAATGATTGTTGAAAGGTGTTAACCAGTGATTCATTCATCACACTCAGGTAAAAATAGCGATTATGTTAACATGTATAAATTTCAATAATTAAACAGTAACTGGAATCGTATTTAGTACAATATAATAGTTAAAGAGTTGATCTGTTAGATTATACTTTAAAGTTAAAATGATTATAAATATAAAATTAAAAACAATATAAAATATAAAACGCATATTAAGGTTATAATAGCATTATGAGCATTTGAAACACAAATAAAATTACATTTTGCCACTGAGTCGATTCATACTCAAGATTCTTAAACTATTGATATAAAGGATAATTGTGGGTGAAGGAATTTGTAAATAATAATCCATATGGGGAATTATGACTTTATTAATACATTAAACCCATGTTTACTATAAAAGCCCGTAACATCATGTCTGTGAAAATAAATGAGGAGGACATAACAATAGTGTTGTCTTCACCATATCACCACATGTGGGGTATTATTTCTCATACATGCTTACTACCATCCCAGATGTTCCCGGGTGGTCTCCCATCTCGGTACTCATCTGGCAACACTCTGCTTGGCTTTCAAGGCCGGCAGAGGTTGGGCATTACCAGGGTGTTATGACCGTAGTGTGCATGGAGATACCACCTTTGGGAGATGTTTAGACCATAGACTCAGTGATATCACTCACCCAACAACATCATATTAAACTAATATTACACAGAGAGATCGAATTCCACATTTAATCCTCGTTGTGTAAGGGTGTTTAAGAGGAAAATCATCCTAGATTCCTCTTTGTTGATAATCTTAATATTATTTCCACCTCTCCAGTTATTCGGTATATGTTTAATGCCTATAAAGCTTAATCCTGTGGGGTCACAATCGTGCTCAAGTTTAAAGTGATTTGATAGGTGATGTTTCTTGAAACCATTTTTAATGTTTCTAATGTGTTCCCCTATCCGATTTTTTTAAAGATCTTATTGATATGCCCACGTATTGTTTTCCACATGGGCATTGTAACAAATAAATCACATTTTTTGTATTACAGGTTATGAAGTCCTTGATGATGAAACTGGTTGTATTGTATGAAGAATAGAATTTAGGAATGGCATTAGTAATCCTGCATTTAAGAGTTTTACAATTAATGCATTTTCCACAATAGTAGAAACCTGGTTTTTGGCTAGTAGTAATTAACCAATCATTTTTGGTAGTGCTATTTTTTATATGGTTCTTAACTAGAACTTGTTTTAGATCCGGGGCCTTCCTAAAGACCACCTTCGGATGTCTCGGAAGTAAAGGACCTACTGTCTCGTCTTTTAATATAATGTGCCAGTGTTTGTTTATTATATGTTTTAATTGTTGAGCTCCACTCATGTTGTCGGATACAAAATACACCTGATTATTGTCTGTCTGTACCATATTAGGGGTATTGGGCATATCTGTGGTTTTATATTGCAGTAATTGGCTGGGCTCTGCGTGTTTTAGTTTATCAAATGCTTCATCAAGGAGGTTTTGTTATGGTGCTGGTAGTTACAGGTCTGATAGTCAAAGCATGCCTGTACACGACCAGATGCTGAGTCTACTAGGTTCAGAAAAAGGAGGCAAGACATGATGTAGTTCTTCAATACTTCAATGATTGATAAAACATGTATATATATATATATATATATATATATATATATATATATATATATATATATAAATATACAGATGATGATATGCAGATGTCAATAGCCAAGGCGGAGCGTGACAAGATGATAACCACAATAGCAGTCTATTCACAGCACAGATGATAATATGCAGGTGTCCAATAGCCACAGTGGAGCGTGACAAGGTGATAAACACAATAGCAGTCTATTCACAGCACAGATGATAATATGCAGGTGTCCAATAGCCACGGTGGAGCGTGACAAGATGATAACCACAATAGCAGTCTATTCACAGCACTGATGATAATATGCAGGTGTCCAATAGCCATGGCGGAGCGTGACAAGGATAAACACAATAACAGTCTTGTTATATGCACATGAACAGACTTGCAGCAGGCTGTGAATCAGTAGAGGCTCAATAGAGAGAAAACAAAGTCTTGTAATATGCACAAGGTGATACTTGCAGTAGGGGAGTCCCAGTAGAAGTGCTACAGCACTAAGTAGAGAACTGAAACTCATGCACAGGAAAGACACAGGGTCAGGATACACAGGAGTCCAAGGAATCAGGCTAGCAATGAGCAGATGTCAGTGCTGAGTTTAAATAGAGCAGGTTAGAGTGCCCCGCCCTGAGGGTGAGTCATGTGATGCACAGAAAAACAGAACAGACAGGGAAAGTAACAAAACCTGGTCAGGATTGTTACAGGTTTATGTCATACTTCTTTTCTTGAAACTGGGTTATCATTAGAGTACCTTGCTCAATATAATCTTCTAATTGTGTGCAGTTGCGTTGGATCCTAGTAAATTGACTGTATGGGATACTTTTCAGCCACTGGGGGTGATGGTGGCTATCTGACAGGATGTAACTGTTCACATCGACCAGTTTCCTATATGTTTTGGTTGCTAATGTGTTATCAAGGATGAATATTTCTAGGTCTAAGAATTCCACAGCAGTTTGACTGTATTTAGCTGTGAAATTCAACCCATAATCATTCGTATTAATGTGGGACAAAAAATGAAGAAGGGAGGATTCTGGTCCATCCCAAACGATGAAAACATCATCAATAAATCTTCTCCAGAGCACCAGATTTCACGCCCAACTATTGTTGGACCAAATGTTCTGGTTTTCCCAGAAACTCATAAATAAATTAGCATGGCTGGGGGCAAATCTGGTGCCTATAGCAGTCCCTTGTATTTGCAAATATAATTGGTCATTGAACCAGAAATAGTTGTGCTTCAAGATGAATTCTATATTAGTAAGGATGAATTCTATTTGTCTACTGTTCGTACTAGGGCCTTGGTCTAGAAAGTATCTTGTGCTTATGATACCCAAATCATGTTTTATGACAGTGTATAAGGAAGTTACATCACACGTGACCAACCAGTAATTTTTCTTCCATGTAATGTCTTTTAGAATTTGTAAAATATGTGTAGTGTCTTTCAAGTACGCTTTTTGTTGTTTTACATATGGCTGGAGATAAGTATCCAGATAATGAGAGAGATTGGCAGTTATGGATCTGATCCCAGAAATTATCGGTCTTCCTGGAGGATGTGTACTGTTTTTGTGAATTTTTGGTAAATAGTATATTACTGGGATAATAGGGTTGGGGTTGTGCAGATAGTTGAATTCATTAATGGTCAGGATACCAAGGTCCCTCCCTTCAATGAGTAGAGATTTCAATTGTTCAGAATAGGTGACAGTTGGGTTTGTACTTAGACGTTCATATGTGGATGTATCCGACTACAATCTACACATCTTTTGATTATAGTCACTAGTATTGAGAATTACTATACCCCCACCCTTATCCGCTGGTTTGATGATAATGTCTTTTGTGTTTTGTAATACTTTAAGTGCCTCCATTTCGGCCTGTGTCAGGTTGATGGCCTTGTTTTTATGTTGTTTAATTTTGTCAATGTCATCTAAAACTAGAGTCTCAAAACTGTCAATTGAACTACCTTTAACTTGTCGTGGATAGAAATTTGATTCAGGTTTTAAATTTGTATGTCTATATGATACCTGTTGTTCTCTAACAATACGCTCTAATGGAGTTTTAGCGAAAAAATTTCCTTAAAGTTAGTTAGTTAAACGTTGATCATCTAGGAAGGTATTAAATTTGTTCATCGGTTTTGTAGGGGCATATTTCAATCCTTTGTTTAATACACTAATTTGTGATTGTGACAGTGTGTGTTTGCTTAAATTGAAGATCCCTGTAGGTGTTAGTTAAGGAGATAAATTGTATATGGTTTGGATTTTGGCTTTTTGACCTCCTCTCCTTTCTCGTCTGAGGTGACTAGTTTCCTTTTTGTAGGGTTTGACTGTTTGGATCTTACGTGTAGATTCATAAATGTTGGACCCAGTCCTAAAAAATCACCTCTTTGAGAAATAGGATCTGTATCATTTGTATTATGTGGTTCAGGAGTTTCAACATATTTGAGTGGCTCCAAAGCTACTGAGGGGGTACAGTATAGAGTATTATCTCTGTAGTGAGTACGAAATTTGGTGTTGGAGGTGAAGAGACTTGTGTCAAGGGATTATCTATATTACCCGATTGATGTTTGTTGGGTGTATTTTGCTGCCAACCCAGTTCAAAATATTGGATGGCCAAATTATCGTAGTTGAAACTGGAATCCTCATAGACAGATATGGAACCAGATGAGGTGTCTGTATCTGAACTGACACTATTTCCTGTGAATTTAAAATCAATATCAGCAGACTTATTAGGTTTATGGTGTATAAATGACATGTATTGCTGATAAAACATATCCATTTTTTTGTATGGCAATTTGGGTCGTAAGCAGGATTGCACATGTGTTTTGGTGTGGTTTTGTAGTTCTTGTGCAAGCTTTGATGTCATCAAATTATGAGTTTTAGAGCATTTAGACCTTTTTTTTTATTGTTTTTAACATCAAATTTGTCTCTCATATATTTTGATTTTTTTCTTTTCTATAATGGACTGTTCTTTTTTTATCTAACATACCTCTTATTAAATGTAGTAATTCCTTGTTTTTTTGTTTGTCTTTGTATTTTACCAGCTCCTTTATATTTAGGTTAGTTGTTTCTGTGAAAGCCCTATCTACAGAGCTCTGATTATATATCTTCTTTAGAAATTGTCCCTGTTTTAGAAGATGGACGATATCAGAGCAATTTCTCCTTATCCTTTTGAATTGTCCAAAAGGAATGTTTCACAACCAGTTTGGATGGTGGTTGCTTGTCGCTAAAATATTGTCACTCTCTGGTCTCCCGCGGTGTCTCCCCGGGAGCCGGCAAGCGCGCCCTCTGCTCTTTCGCTCCGTCCCCAGCAGCCTGTCTTACCTATTCGGCCGCAGCGGCTGTCCTGACTCCTCTCCAGCGCTGTGTATGTCGGCTGCTGTCAGCGCATGCGCAGAACCATTAATCCCTTTTCTCTCCTTCTGCCCCCTATTGGCTGCCCTAAATGAACCAGCCCTATATCAAGTATTTCTACCCTAGACTCTGGGCTGATTCTTTCAGTCAGTTTCTACCTACTGTCCTAGAAGCAGCTCCTGTGCTATTTCGTTCCTGGTTCCGGTGTTTTCCATAGTGTGCATCCCAGTGTTCTTGCTCCTCCGGGCTTCAACGCTGCAGATCATCCCTACCAACCACTTACAATTGGCAGCGCTGCAAACCATCCCTACTAACCACTTCTAAGTGACAACGCTGCAGATCATCCCTGCTAATCACTTCCAAGTGGCGACGCTGCAGAACATTCCTTCTAACCACTTTCTAATTGGCAACGCTGCAGATCATCCCTACCAACCACTTCCAAGTGACAATGCTGCAGACCATCCCTACTAACCACTTCCAAGTGACAACGCTGCAGATCATCCTTGCTAATCACTTTCAAGTGGCGACGCTGCAGAACATTCCTTCTAACCACTTCCTAAGTGGCAACGCTGCAGATCATCTTTATTATCACTCCCTAGTGGCAATTTCACAGATCATCACCAAACTCCAGTTGTCAGTAGTAATGGCTACAGATCTCCAGTGGCTCTACATCTTCTATATCTTCCGTGTTTTACTACCTGTCAAATCCTTTGCTCATTTTCTTGTGGTTCGTTGGGAACTTCGCTAGGGGGTCGCGACCTGCAAGTGGAAGCTGCGAAGTTCATATTCTTTTGCGGGAATCACTGGCGAACACCTTTCACTTGTTAGACTCAGCACCTCTAGCTGAAGTCACGCCAATCCCGGCTGAACTACCATGATCTAGCTGTCCCTCGTTGGTACCGTGACAAATATAACAATTTATATCTACAGATTTGTGGTAGGTTTTTGTTTTTAGCTGGTGAATGTCAATATAGATGTCTAAATCTAGAAATTATTGATTGGCTAAATTTAGTTGTTAATGTTAAATGGTAAGGGTTATTGTTAAGTTGTTCGATAAAGTTGCATAGAAAAGATTCATCACCTCTCCATATGAATATGCCATCAATGTAGCAACGCTTTTGGACCAGATTCACTCCAGCTACTGAGCCAGAACAGATATTCTTGATCTCCCACTTGCTCATAAATAGATTAGCGTAGCTAGGAGCGAATCTGGTCCCCATGGTCGTGCCTCTCGTTTGCAAGTAGAATGTATCTGGAAACCAAAATAGTTATGTGTTAGAATGAAATTAATGCTATCATGAATGAATTTAGATTGTTCTAGTTTGAGGTCTGGATCATTGGATAGAAAATGTGCTATGCTCTCTTCACCTTGTTTGTGATCTATCACAGTGTAGAGTGATGTCACTTCACTTGTGGCTAACCAGTAGTCTTCATTCCAATTTACACTGTCCAAAATGTTCAAAATCTGAGTTGTGTCTTTAATATATGATTTTTGGACCTTAACATATTTCTGTAGGTATGTATCTATATAGTGTGAGGGATTTGAGGTTAGTGAATCAATGCCGGATATTATTGGTCTACCCGGTGGTTTCTTGGTGTTTTTGTGAACTTTTAGCAAGTAATAAAAAATGGGTACTTTTGATTGTGAGGTGTTGATATATTCAAATTCCTGTTTTATGAGAATGCTAATTCAAGGCTTTGTTTCAGAAGGTCTGTTAATGTCTTCTGAGATTTCTTAGTTGGATCTGTGGTTAATTGTTAATATGTTGTTACGTCATGTAGGATCTTGCGTGACTCATTGATGTAGGCTGTTTTGTTCAAGATCACAATCCCCCCTCCCTTGTCGGACAGTTTTATAATTATGTTCTTATTGTTTTGTAAATCTTGTAGGGCCAATGACTCTGCTTTTGTAAGGTTGCAATGAATGGGTCTATTTGAGCTGTTTATTTTATCTATATCATTCATAACCATTCTCTCGAATGATTGTATCATTGGTCCTTTAAAATAACTAGGATTACATTTAGATGAAGGTTTTAAGATTGAATGTTGGAATTTGGATTCGGGTTGGATTTTGGTACTGGTAGCTGTGGATTTTAGAAAAAAATTTTCAGAGTTAATTTCCTTGTGAATTTATTTAAATCTAAATACATCTCAAATTTATTAATTTTACTGTTTGGTCTTTTAAACATATTTGTTAAAATCCAACAACATATAATATTACACAATGTCACTCTTATAATGCAGGGTTACCATCTGCATCTCTTCCTATACATGTATTTTGTAATATTGCAATATAATATTTCTCTCCACTGTGACTGAAAAGTCCTCCATATGGCTGGGCCGCAGATAAAAAAAGCAGCGGGTACCGCTGCATATCAGGCCAATTGCCAATCAGGCAGTAGCATGCGCCGCCTCATTCTCGTCTGGTTGCCAAGTAACACCAACTAGCGCCTTTTGTATGTACTGCTGGCATCTAGCTGCTGCATAGCTAATCCATTCATTATTGTCTGCTGCACTAGTGCTGCCAATTAGGCTAGTTTTCCTCATTGATACCTCTGTAAATAAAAGCTCCTTCCTGTCTATAACCTGTGTTGTGATAGTTTCTGCTAAAGCTAATGTATTGTTTGAAATACTGACCTGAATGGACTCCATGTTGTGACCTGGACCGTGCCTTGGATTTTGCTTTTTTCTCCTACCATTGCCTGTTTCCTGTATCTGCTATTAACATCTTCCTGCCCTGGCCTTGGTCTGTTAACCTGATTTTGACCTGAAATCTGCCAGTCCTGACGTCAGCCTGTATTATGGTTTATATTGAACGCAGCTAGTAGTCTGCCCTGACCTTAGGTCTGTATTTTGTAATATATCCTGCTACTCTTGCTGCTGTTTGCACACCTTCTTCCGTGTTCTGTCCACCCCCACATGTAATATTGTGTTTTATAAACCGCTACTACCACGAGTTAAGACCTAGGGGCAAAGGAGTACTTTTGGAGCATATTGTGTTCCTTGAAAAGGGGATGCTATAGGCAAAGACCTCCTGAAGAATGCTCTAGTGGTTTATAATCTCCTCCAATATTGTCATAACACTATCTTATTATGGTAAAATGAGGGATTCAACTTGCACCTCCATTGCTATACCTGGCTTCCCCCTTTAATGGACTGTGGGTGAGATACTTTTCATCACTTTTGAGATCCCCAATTGTCGCATGTTCAAGAAGGGATGGAAATAAGGCATGTTCAAATTAAAGTTAAGCTCACCAGGACTCCATCTTCTCTTTGTAGCCTCAATCATATTTTTCCATGTATTCATGTACTGGTAATGTCTGTGAACAAGCTGTAGCCAGCCTGGGGATACCAAACCTTCAATGACTATTCTGAGTGCAGAGTGGCATTATGGCTATGCCAGTAGCGGCACTATGGCTCCAGAGGACCAGGCAAACTTTACCATACTCCAATGAATAAGTTAATCCTGGGTGCATGCCATTGCTAATTACATCTCCAGTTATTAGGCTGTTGATATCCATTGTGTGGAACTCGTTATCTGCAGACATCGTGGAGCCGCCAGCACCTGAGTCACAACACAGTCCCAGGGAGATGAAAGATCCAGTCAGGGTGGTAGAAGAAGGAGCACTACCCTGAAGGTGGGGTACAGGTGACTAGATAAAAGACTATGTCCAGAGACCAAGAGAGCTATTCAGCTGTGGCATCGTGGAAGCTGGAAGTCAGGACTGGCTAGAGGTTATGGCCTCTACTGGACAGCAGAGGATTGGGAGCCACACGGAGACTGAAGAATGGAGGTCTTCTTCCTTCAGTCTTGTTCCCTGCAGGTCTTGTGGATGTGTGTGCCCATTGAAAGCAGGGTGACAGTTAAGACGCACAGCTGTCTCCCAGCAGGAGAGAAGGTAGTTCCATCTCAGACGGCACTTGAAACATATATCCACAGATATTGGCTGAAGAGACTAGTACTTATAAAGTATGTTTCCTATGTGTAATTTTGCAGTGTTACATTATAAGTGTTAACATTTTGTTTAAAAGTGCTATAATGCTGTTGTATTAAACTTTAAGTATGCTTTTATTCAGATATTTACCTGTGTGTGCTAATACTTTTCCCACATCCACAGTACTGGCGGGTAAAAGGCTGTAAGTTAACTCAGTGAGCTCTGACTTGGTGCAGGATTTCTATGATTACACTCTGTGCCAGCGAATAGCCTGTATGCTCCACTGATAGTGTCACTCATATTTATCAATCTCAAACTATGTTATAAATGTTACTATTTTATACTATAATATTCTATTTTATTCTATACTAAATATTTATATAATTTCTTTCAGCAAATTCAACGGGAAGAACAAATAATATCAGCAATTCAAGCAATGGGTATTTATGATTACTTTTTTAAATAATATACCATTATTAAATAGAACTAGCTTTATACATAACAGTTCCCAGTAACATCTATAAATATATTTATGTTAGGGACCTGAAGATACTTTGATAACTATTGTTCCACATAGAAAGGATTTAGGTTTCTATCCACATTTTGTTGTGGGTCTCCTATGATTACTATTTACAGGGACAAGGTTGTCATTGGTTCATGTTGAATGGCTGCATTCACAGGTATACTGGTTCAGCTGGCATAATGACTGCTTCTATTGTGTATTAGCAACAGGGGCATTTTCTCTAACATGGAACTTCTAGATTTATTCAGGTTTATAATAACCTTGCAAAACACAATAAATCTACTGTTCATTTAGATCATTGTAAAATGCAATATATTCCATGTTTCTACTCCTGCTAAAACAGTGAAAATTGAATACCCAAAAACATGGACTAACATTGGAGAAATGGATCTCCAGGAGGTGACACTGAAGATAGACTCCCAGGAATACAAAGATGTTGCAACTAAATTCATCACATCCGCTGCACCAAGTTCATTAAAATTGGTGGAGGTAAACATTGTTGGTTATTAATGTTAGCATTATTCTAATATGTGAAGAACAGCAATCCTTTGCACAATGAACATTATGAATAGTCCAGTACTAGGAGCACGCTCACTCTGCTCCTAAGAAATATCCTGTCTCATGGTAATGCTACTAGCTTTCAGTACATTGGCTTTGATTAATAACATGAAATTAGTGTCACAGGGACTCCTGCCCATACCAACAGCTAATTGAAATAGTGTCTTTGGCATGTATGACACAGTGGGGGAGGGACATAGTTTTATAGATGAATTTTCCCAATAATGGTATGTGTGTTAATAATTTAGGCTGTATTATCAATGTTAGATTTTCCAAAACTGCATGTCTAGAAATCTTTAAAGCAGTAAATATTTTAATTATTTAACTTTCTAAGGTCACAAGGATCCCCTTGCTCAAGATAGGTGTTATGATAATTTGTATACCTTAAATGTATGGCTTTTATAATTATGAAATAAAAAAATAACGGCACCTATGTGACCTGCAGTTTGGTTATGCCCTATATTTCATCCCCGTATTAATTTTTAGGTCACAAATATAGCCGTGATTCTAATGAATGGGGTCAATCTGGAAATAGCCAATCAGAAGCTGCTAAAAAGTGCTGCTGAGGGTCATCATCATTGCATATGTTTGCACCATTCCTCTAGCAGGCGCAAAAGATACGCCTTTTATAAAGCTGAGGATGTATCCACATCTAATTGAATTGCAATTATGTGAACATGCCCTTACTGCACTTGGTCTACACTTGTTCACCCCTTCTCTCACCCAGACTACCTCTCCAGGCATTAGCAGTTATAAGTTGAACATGCACCAAAAATTTGATAAGGAGCTATGTGTACATTATTTTGTGCCCATACACAGTACAAAATACATATCTTGTACAAAAAAAGCATACATCTAAATTAGCCCCTAAGTATTTGGCAAACAACCGAGGTTCCACTGTGAACATGCTCACATATGTCAGATCATGTCTGTCACGTACCGGACCCACAGACCAGTCTGTCAAGGTTCAACACGATTACCTAGGGGCCACCACTGCTTCTCCCTCTGACGGCACTATCTTGGATTCGGGTCTGCGCATGCGCAGACTCATCTTTTATCTTCTCTGGCATCCATCCATAGGCTGATTGTATTTTCTCCCACTCACCTCTCTCAGGTATTTGAACTCACCTGTGTCGCTCCTAAATTACCAGACCTTCTTGTTCTTCAGCCTGTTTAGTTTGGATAAGTTGGTTCCCTGCAGTGATCCAGGATTCCTATTTCACAGTCATCTGCTAACTTGGAAACCAAAGTCTTTAGCTTCTCAGCTTAACCTGGCAATCCAGTCTTCCTATTTATACAGTCATCTGCTATCTTGGAAAACCAGAGACCCCAGCCTCTCAGCTTAACCTGGCAATCCAATTATCCTATTTTTACAGACCAGCGGCGCACGGAGGATTGTCGGGGGGGGGTTCCCCCCGCCGACCCCAAAAAAAAAAAAAACAACCCGAGAGAGAGTTGCTCCGTTTCGCCAGCGCTGTCCTATACAGCAGCCGTGGCGCTGTCTAAGAAGTGTCTGCGGCGGTGCTGTATACAATACAGCACCGCCGCGGACGCTTCTTTGACAGCGCCGCGGCTGCTGTATAGAACAGTGGCCACTTAGTTAGCGCAGGGGGGGGTTTCTAGAGACTCAGAAACCCCCCCTGTGTGCAGGGCCGTCTCTTCCATTGGGCACGATGGGCAGGTGCCCGGGGGCCCTGCAGGCATGGGGGGCCCGTCCGAATCCTAAAAAAAAATATGTATATTTTTTTTTTTTAAATACTTACCTTGCGGTCACATCAGCGGTGATCCGGCTCCCTCCCTGGTCCCCTCTTCCATGCTGTGCTCGCAGTGAATGCTGGGTCACGCCCAGCATTCACTGCAACCACAGCACGGAAGAGGGCAGAAGAGACTCAGCGGCGCGGAAAAAAGAAGAGGATCGGACTTAAGGTAAGTTAAGGGGGCCCCTATATATATATATATATATATATATATATATATATATATATATATATATATAATATATATATATATATATATATATATATATATTTTTTTATTTATTTTTATTTTTTTAGGGGCCCGGTACACTGCATTGCCCGGGGGCCCATAAAGTTGTTAAGGTGGCCCTGCCTGTGTGCGCCACTGCAGACTACTCTCAAACTTGAAAAACCAGATTCACCAGCTATCCTGGTCCCCCAGTTATCAGTACTGATCCAATATCTTCACTCTCTCCAACCAATCTCGCCTGTGGCCCGCCGGGTGAACCATGACCTACGGGGCTGAAGCAGCCAAGACCAAACCTCCTTGCGCAGGTCATTGGTGAATTCCTCCACCCTTTGTTAGATTCCGCATCTCAATGGTAGACAGTGCTAAACCACGCAGATCATAAAGGATTCAGAAGTCTTGACTGTAAACGTGATAATGTCATATAACGTCCTGCATGCTTATAACTTGACTTTGTTTTTAAGTCAAATAATCAAATTAAGCTATGCTCTCTCCCAAGATGGCTCAATTTATACTTCACAGCTCTCCTGTTGTGAAGGTTCTAAGGAGAGAACATAGAACATAGTTTTCATTCAAAGAAGACCCCTGTTTTTTTGATAACTATTTACCTGCTGATAAAATATAATGATAAAAGGATTTCTGTACAGAAGTACTTATGCCTATAGGTTTTCCCAAAAAGTTACAGACCAATACACCTGTTAAGTAAAAATGAACCCCACCTACACGGTACTGTATATAAAGTGTAAATTGACATTAAGGACACAGAAATACTATACCAATCTACAATACAAATCATACCAATACAGGCTAAAAATTTAAGTCGGCAACCTTACAGTAGATATAAAAAATAAACTGTATATACTTTGTTTTCTAGATCAAAAGAATTCAGAACAGGAAACTTTGGCAGAGCTTCTCAATTAATACTCAAGAAGTGGACAGAAAAAACCCTGGGAAGCAAAACATACAATATTTATACCATGGCACGACGTCTGGTGCCATTATGCCCATTAACCAAGGAGGATTCAACCGAATCTATTATGGAAAAAATGGTAAATTGTACTGAAAAACAACAACAACAAGGCCCACACTAAATATAAAAAGCAATTATAAGCCTATACATGCAATAAACAGAATGGCAGTATTTATTGACTCATTTAATTGACTAAAAAAATATGTTATTAGATCTTAATATCTCCTACAAAACATTCAAAATAATGAGGAACAAAGCTACTACATTTGAAGCTGTATTAAGTGGCATTACATATTTATTAGGAACTACAAATCCCAAACTCATACACTGTTCCTGTTAAAGGGTCCAAAAGATAACACTTATCTGTTCAGAAATATGTCAGAAAATTTTATTGTAGTAAATATCTCAGTCCAGACAGAATGATACATTTAGCATGATAATATATAGCTCTGATCAAATAATGTATAGCAGTCCAAGGGGTAAATGTATGAAGCATCGGTTTATGCAAGTTACCGGAAATCGGTGACTTTGCAGGGGAAATTTAAAGTGGTAGTGGCTTTTAAAGGAAAGTTTTCCGGCACCTTGCAGAAACCGATGCTTCATACATTTACTCCCAAGAGTTGTATCCACTTGCCAGACACCTGCCAAAATCTTGTGATGGGGAAAAGTCTCTCATTTCAAATAGAGCAGTACAATTGACATACAAACACATAGCTCTAGTCATAGGTTGTTTGACAGACATCCATGCAATGTCTTCATGTCTACCAGCCTCTTAGAGGTCACATTCTCCACCACATGTTTTGCTGTAGCAGTAGGGAGCCCTGGAACAGACTCCATAACGTCTTTATCTCTGATGAGCTTGTGGACAGTTTTTGACTTCCACAAGTCTGGTTTAAGTTGCTCCAAATGGTGTTCCCTCACAAATTGTCCAACATCCAGGTAAAACCAAGGTGTAGTCTAGTTATAAGTAAAGGAGCTGTCCCACTTATCCCAACCAAGGGACCTCCAAAGAGGCAGGAGGAAAAGTGGGACATGGACTTTCCAGCAGAGCAAATGTTCCTTTCAAAGTCCTGCAGATACAGTTGCAAACAAAGAAGGCTTGGTGGGGATATCAGGAATCCCTTTTCCACCTTTGACGGGCTCCTTGTACATAATTGCCTGCTTAATTCTGTCCATTTTTCAGCCCCAGATGAAGAGGAAGACTGCCCTCATGATGGTCTAGCAGATGGTAGCAAGAGGTGGTCAAGCTTGGGCTGTGTATTGTAGAACGGAAAGGATCTCGTTGTGCAGCACCATTGCTTTCCCTTCGATTGTGAGGTCTCTGAGGCTCCACAAACCAATTTTCTGTCTGACTGTCGCCAGTCTTTCTTCCCATCACATCAGTGCCGCCCCCTTTTCACCAAACCAAAGCCTAAGAATCTTGATGAAGTTTGACTTGATTGTGAAGAGAAATGCAGTGGGGAATGACTAATGCCACTGACCGAAAATCATCGCCTTTGACTTTTCACAGTTGACCTTTGCCCCTGAAGCTTGGTTGAAAGATATCTGTTTTCCAGTGGCGGACGATATCTAGGATCGCGGGAGTGCGCATGCTCCTGTCTTTTATCTCCTTCTATTCCCCTGCATTGGAGAACTAATTACCACTCCCCATTATCATGCTCCCAATTAAAAGCAAATGTTCTGGCAATATGGTGCCAGATCTTCATGTCCGGTAAGCCTGCCTGCTGCTGGATCGTTTCCCTGTGTATTCCTGGTATCTTGAATCCAATGCTTCTCAGCTAATCCTGGTATCCAGTATCCGGTGCTTCTCTACTAATTTTGGTATCCAGTGCTTCTCAGCTAATCGTGTTATCCAGTATCCAGTGCTTCTCAACTAATCCTATTATCTAGTATCCAGTGCTTCTCACTGAATCCTGTTATCCAGTATCCTGGTATCATGTGTTCATATGTGCTCTGCTTCTCTGATACATCCACTTGCCAGTGAACACCCATCTTAATTGTCAGTCTCGCCTGGTACACATCTGATGAACCACAACCTGTGTGGCGCTAGCAGGGACAACCAAACCTCCTTGAACAGGTCCCTGGCGAAAAATCTTCTCCACTTTAGACTCCCGGGCCTTCGTAGTGGGTGGGGTTAATTCAGATTGTGAGAATACTGCCACTTCTGTGTGTTCTGTGACAACATCAAGAAATAATGGACTTTTTTTATACATTTTTATATTAAAACTTGGGGTAACTTTCAGTGAGGCTGGCCATAGTAAATTAGGCACCATAATGGTGGCTTTCTTTTTTTCCTTTTTACGGCCACACGCCACCAGAATATGTTAGTGAATATGTTAGTACATCAAATAATTTCCACCACAACATGTCAATTCGCAGCAGACCGAAACCAACCTAAACCTTCCCCCATTGCAACTAGTTCTCACTAGAATCTGGTACACTTATCAAATGGAAATGATGACTAGTATCCTTCATAACTGATAACAAAATAATATTTAAGAACGCAGAGTCAGATTAAAAGCAAATCCTCTGTTTATTTGCATGCACACAGATGCCTAGTTCATACAAGAATATACATAGTTAGCAGAAATGTATCAGCAGTTTATATAGCCCTTTGACTGGCACTTATCCAAGTTTTGTTAGTGATAAGTGTACTCCTACTAAGAACAAGTTAAGCATTGATGCAATATGATGATCTGGTCCCACATAGCCATTAATCTTGTGATAAGAAATGATTTTTGACACAATTATTGCCTATTCAGTATTATGTTTCCCGGGACTCAGATCATCTTAAAACTATTACATTTTTTATGTCTTGTCACAGAATATATAATTGCGACAGTGACCTTCCTATAATACTAAATATTATGGCCTTCATTTGAGGTAGATAAGTTGATCATTGTTCGGCCCTCTCAAGGCTTAAGTGTTTTCCCCTCGAGTAGGAATGACATTGGGAGTTAACTTACAATACATGTAGTCCTTTAACATAAGGACCAACATATGACTGTCGACTCCTACAATTATCTCATACAATGAACAAATCCTAGACACAAGTTCATAATGTCTTCAGTACAGTAAAAATATCAGAGCAGGACACAAACATTTATCAGAACCAATATCTTAACATTGATACCTTTCCTATTATTTTATTCAGCTCGCAAAGACTTCTTTATCATAACTTTTTAAAATCCTTTTTTAAAACATAAGAGTCCTCTGCGACACACTTTTAAATTGTTGTCCTTTTTTCTCTTAAAGGTAAGAGGACTGGCAAGGTAATGTCACTTTGCCTGGATTGTCACCTGCTTTCCCCTCCACCACTCCCGATTTCCTTTGTTGCACGTCGCCCCAATTTTCCAATCCTCCTTTCTCTCTTTCTTGCCCTGTTTCCCCAAGTACTAAAAAAATTGGTTTTACATACCTTGTAACCTTGCTTGTTGGTTTGCTTGTCATTAAGCCATGGGGCTAGATTTACTAAACTGCGGTTTTGAAAAAGTGGAGATGTTGCCTATAGCAACCAATCAGATTCTAGCTATCATTTATTTAGTGCATTCTACAAAATGACAGCTAGAATCTGATTGGTTGCTATAGGCAACATCTCCACTTTTTCAAACCTGCAGTTTAGTAAATTTATCCCATGGTCTTTTTCTTTTAGTGTTTGAAAAATTATTTTTTCTGAAGTGATCACTGCTATGTGAATTTGTATGTGCAGTTTCTTTATTTCATATGTGGTTCACCAGTTAAAAAAAAGTTTAAAAAAAGAAAAGATAAAATTTTACGCCATTGTAAAGTACTAGATATAAAGCAAAGGACAACCTGGAACTGGAGAGAGTGTAGAGCAGGCAGGGGCAGTCATCTGCCCTCGGTGAGTCCCATTGTGGCCTAACTTGGGCAGTTGCTGAGTCGAGTCTTGCCCCCCTTGGCTAACATTTGCCAGCCCTCCCCTGAGAGCAGGGCACTTAAATTAAAGAGTGTCTGCACCCTATATTTATTTTTTTGATAATTAGTAGTGTGTGTGGGACAATTATTTAAAAGGAGTACAAAAGCCAAACTCATATGCAACCTGCCCCAGCACAGTCTGGAGCTGCTGCAATGAATAGGATATGTGGAAAAGTTTAAAATTTAGTTTTGTTACACTGCTGGAACTTCTGTATAGTAATCAGAGCACCTGGCTGCCTTGATAGGCGATAAAGATGAATCAGGATGCTATAGGCAAGAGCTGGTAAGGTAAGTATATTTTTTAAATAACTACCACACACATGTTAATAAGTAAATTAAATCCACCTTAAATATACCTGTAAGTCAGTTTTGTTGCCTATGATTTAATGTGTTTAGGTGACAAGCCCTATTACCGGCAAAAATGGTTGGTTTCACCTGCAATAGGGCTTTTTCTCATTTCCCCATATACATCAAAGCGTTACTGATGAACTTTTGCATGGGGAAAGCCTATTTAATTAATTTTATTAGTGGTACACGTACTGCTGCAATACCTGTTCTATTTGTAAATGGTTTGCTTTGTTTTTTAATTAATTTATGGGATATATGAATTGATTATGCTATTTTTGAATATAATGAATAGGACATTAAAACATGAACAATAAATAATAATATTGAATCAAGATTCCTAATAGGTTTATAGATTGGCAGTCCACAAAAGATTTTCAAAAGGAGAACAATCACTACATTAAATAGATGACCTGCGTTCAGGGTCACATCCCACAGAGATTCAAGAAGAAAACAGACATCTTTGTTGCAAAACAGAAAATACTGGTCTCCATTATCATATTCTGATTTATAGTGTTTTATTTACAAAAAGTGACTGATGTCATTGCATTAAATCCAATAGGCTCAGCTTGTGGAACTGGGACCTACTTCTCTGTGGATTCAAATTTTGCTTGTGGAAACAGATATGCTGTTCCTGACCATACTGGAAACAAATACGTCTACCAGGCTGCAGTGATTACTGGAAGATATTGCCAAGGAAAACGTGAATACAAAGAACCTCCATACATCAATAATGATCCCAGTGGAGACCGCTATGATTCTGTTGTTGGTACATGTGGAAAAACAACATATTTTGTAGTTTATCATGATGATTATGCATATCCTGAATATGTGATCACTTTCAATTCTTACATAGCATAGGCTATGAGTATAAACTAGTTTGTCTTTGATGCTGCGTCATGACTAATCTTCTCGTGCTGTTCTTTTTCTGTCGCCTCTCTACAAAACCCTCCACTGGCTCCTTATTCCCTCCAGAATACAATTCACACCTATAAATCCCTCTACAATGCTACCCAGTCCTACAAATAATAAATCCCTACACGTCCACTATGTTCTGCCAATGACCTTTGCCTCTCCTTGTCTACTATCACCATCTCACCCACCCACCTGCAGGACTTCACCCATGCTGATACCCATGTTTTGAACCCCCGTTCTGCCTGATTAACTCTCTACCTATCTTCAATCTTCAAGCACTCTTAAAACTCACTTCTTCATGTTTACCTTACCCCTTCCATCATAAGTTTACTTCCCTTTCATACTCCACCTGTCCATCCACCCCTCCCCCATCATCTCCATTTGTTCTCTGCCCCTCTAGTATGCTGGCTTACACAAACAGGGCCCTCTCTTCCTCCCGTCTCTTCTACTCATCTCCTTGTCCTCATGATATGTTTCTATACATTTTACTTTGTGTCTTTTTATGTAATTTCTATTTTCTCATGTCTCATACTGATTCAAGTATTTGTTTTCTTGCTAATAAATATATCTGTTTGATGTAACTGGTATGCTTCTGTTTTGCATTGCTAACTGTACAGCGCTGCTGAATTTGTGTCGCCTCATAAATAAACACTGATAATGAAGATATAATACGGTTGTTTCTTTAAACAAATAGGAAATCTGCCAGATAAGCAAATACTTGTCAGTTTGAAATCTATAAGACTCTTTAAATCAAACATGGGTGATGTCTTAACAAAGCTGTACAAAACGAATGTTAAGGGACTGTGAAAGTCAAATAATTAGATGAAGTTGTTTCAAATTAATAAACATTGATTTATTCGGTTTTATGTGAAAATACGCAAATGGTACGCTATGGCGTGGAAGGCCTAATTACTCAATTACACTAGCGAACACTATTAACAGTTTAATATAATAATGTTAAAACCACTTTATTGACATCTAAGGCTCAAGATATTGGAAATGTATCATATTTAGTGTCATACTAATCCACTTTTTCAGAAATCCGCCACTATCGGCCAAGCGATCGCACCCTGCGTATGCTAGTTATGGATGATAAAGGATTATTTCTCAAAATGTTATTGTGTTTGGAATGCAAATAGGCTGGTTTTAACCAGTATTTCGACGGGCTCCTGAGGGAAGACACGTAGGCAACAGTTGGAGTGAAGTGCCCCCACCCTAAGAGAGCATTGTTTGAATCAACCTATGACCTGCATTGTACTGGACTGACCTAAATCCTGAACCAATGGAGAATGCTTTTACAATTGTCTTGTGTACTTTATGACATCATCACTTTTTTTAAACACCACAAATTGTATATAAACTAGAGATGTTCACTCAGAGCCGTAACTAGGAATTTTAGTGCCCTGGGCGAGGAAGAGCACTGGCGCCCCCCCCCCACACACACACTTACCTTGGTAGTTGTAGGTGGTCTCTCCCAGCCGTGACGAAAGCTCGGCATTGCACCCTGGGAGGTCACAGTGCTCTAGTTACAAACCCAATTTGTATAATAAATAAAAACAAAACAAGAAAAACACAAACAACTTTCTAACAACAAATAATGTTAACAATCACAAAACAAGCCTGCACAACCAGCGGCTCATCTCTGTGATGACAGTTCCACAAGTGTATTATGTGGCTGGCTGGATACTGTGTTAACTATGGTTCTCCAGCTTTTGTCGAACGACAGATTCCAGCTTGCCCTCTGGTAGGGCATGCTGTGCTTTGTAGTTCCACAACACTGAAGAGCCAGAGGCACCGATAAAAGTAATTGACTGAAAGCTTACTTACCTTGAATCTGGTATTCTGTCCTGTCTGCTTCTCCTCTGTAGCTTCTCCGGAGAAGTGCAGGGGAGTGTAGTCCATTCATGTGGGAAGCTTTTATCGCTATACAAAGTAAATATGCTATGTAAATTCATTTAGCCACCATGTTGTTCAGAACATTGCAGCTGCAGAATTTTTACAAGAAATATCTGCTGATTTTTCTCACGTTGCCATTGAGGTGTAAGGAAAAGTCAGCTGAGAAATTACCGTAGTAACGGTAAAAATACACAGCCGCGATGTTCCTCAGAACATAGCAAGTAATTGAATCTGCCACATAATGTACAAAAAAATGATTATAATAAGAAGATTGTGCCTACCTGCCATACTCAAGTTTGTCCGCAGCTCTTCCAATCGGCAGCCACCAGGACTCCATCAACATCAGCAGAAGAGGAGGAAGAAGGTAAGAGGGGAGAAGAAGGGGTAGGTGTGAGGGGCACAGAGAAAAAGTGGGTGTTGGGGCAAATGGTAGAAGGTGAGGACATGGATAAAACAAAGGGTGGGCAAAGAAACACAAGGGGAGACAGAGTTGCACAAAATTAAACACAGACAAAAAGTGGGGGTAAGAGATGCACAGACAGATAAGAGAGATGCACAGACACACATACAAAACTGCAGACAGAGAGGAAAACACAACAGGGGACACAGAGTTCAACAAAATTAAAGACAGACACAAAGTGGGGGTAAGAAAGAGACAGACACAGAGATGCACAGACACAGAAAGGGGGGGCAGAACCACACATACATAGAGGAAAACTCAAGAGGGGAGAAGAGATGGGGGGGGTTCACAGAGTTCAACAAAATTAAAGACAGTTACAAAGTGGGGTAAAAAAGAGAAAGACAGTCACAGAAGACAGAGATGCACAGACATACAAGGGGGAGCAGAGCAACACATCTAAAATAGCAGATAGAGGAAAACACAACAGGGGAGAAGAGACAGGGCTGGGGGACACACAGAGTTCAACAAAGTTAAAGACAGTCACAAAGTGGGGTAAGAAAGAGACAGATACAAAGATACACAGACACAGAAAGAGGGAAAGCAGAGCCACACATACAAAATAGCAGGAAGAGACAGGGGGTGAAAGATAGAGACAGGCAGACAGAAACCCTGTGGGAAGTGAGGGGGCAGGGGTGGATGCTTACCGACAGCAGGGGAATCGTTGCTGGTATCATGTGACCAGGAGCAGAGAGGTCAGGGGGTGAGCCTGTGCAGTGTGCACATGAAGAGGCCACGCCCCCTGTATAATCAGAGTGGTCGCATGCTGCCTCTATACTGGAACAGGCAGCATGCGGCCAAATGTATAGAGATACGGGGAGAGGGGGGGGCGATTTTGCTAGGGGACATATCTAGCATCACAGTAAGTGTGGCCGTGGCGCCCCCTTGGCTTTGCGCCCTGGGCGGTCGCACCGGCCGCACACCCCTCGTTACGGCTCTGTGTTCACTGACCCCTATGTTTTGGTTTTGGATCTGGATTAACCTCGTGTTTTGGTTTTGGCAAAACCACCCTCGCGTGTTTTGGTTTTGGATCCTGATTTTTTTCTAAAATCCAGAATTTTTTTTTTAAAAAAAAACTAAAATCACATCAATTGGCTCTTTTTTCCCCCTACATTATTATTAAGCTCAATAACATTAATTTACAGACATTTCCAGTCAATTTTTATCAAGTGACAAGAACATTGCTACCCTTCCTGCTTCTGTGTGAGCTATGGCACTGAGCAATGTCACTGGAGAATGGAGAGTGACAAGAACACTACTACATAATAGAAGAGAAGGAGAAGTACTACTTATATGGAAGGCACACTCATGGAGAAAAACCTGTATTGTTGAAGGGACACTTCATTGTGGATAACAAGAGTGGGTAGAAATGAACAAATAAATAAATTGATACTACACTATAAAACTACTATTTATTAGTCATGCAAATAAAACTGTATGGTTAAAAAGCGAAATATTAAAATTTCGGAGTCTTGGTCAGGTAAGTATATTCAGAAGATCAATATGCTTTATTTGGTTCCGTAGATATATACCGGGAGTCTTTATCTATGGTAGTTATATTATACAGATGTCTTATGATGGGGTCTTGAAAATGCCAACAATTCATGAACAGTGATCATATAAGGTAAGTGTATTGTGCTTCCATCATATGGACATGAAGATCATACAGTCACGTGTGGTTTACACAAATGAGGTATAAGGTAAGTATCACTTTGATGAGTATGTCACTATAATATGTCAGTAAAGACCAAGAGATCCACAGTAATAAGGAATATAAACAGTCCTGGTAAGTATATTACTGTGTTAATCTTCAAATCACAAGAATTGCCACGTTGGTATATAGATGGCAAATTATTTCATGTTTGTATACACCTGTTCTGCTGTACCAATGCAGGGCTATTATATATCCTTTTTTTTGGAGTTTAAATACATATAGCATCAGTTAAGGACATTCTACATGTGTTCTTGTATACGAATGGTACCATATATACCCCTGTGCTGCTGAAGCAGTATTGCTGTATATCCTACATTAATTCTCATTATTATGTGGCCACAAATTGGGTAAAGTCTCTAGTAAAGTCTCTAGTGTTCTGACATGCATAGCTGAAATTCAAAACATTTTTAATAACTGGAGAATCTATAAAAGTGTGATTATAGTATATCAATTATGTTTTCTTGATCTTAATATATATATATATATATATATATATATATATATATATATATATATATTTATATATACATATAAATAAGTACCTGTCAGGAAAGGGATAGTGTAGCAAAATATTTTAGTGAAATAAAGTTCGCATTTGTTATATTTATGACAAAACTATCATAGTTGGCTACATATACCCTATTTCGTTTGGTATATGTTCACTCAGAAACACAGACTTTTTCTACAACTGGCGCTTTTTTTCTGGCTTAGAAAACTGAGCCAGAGAATCTCTAATATAAACCATGCACTGTGACCATCATCACAGGCTTCAGGACTCAATGACTGTTAGCCGGATACAGTGCGCTGCGTATGTATCGCTGTACCTCATTTTGTTCTTATTGCATATTATTTTGATTATTTAACTTTGCCTGTTATTTGTATTTGCTATTATGCCATTGCTTTGCTATTAAATATCTTTTGTGCGTTGGAACCACATAGGTCGCTTCAGACAATATTTATTGGTAGTAACAAAACGAACATTATAGGACCCACCATTAAATTCCTAGTATTAGAACTTGATACAGAGAATAAAACAGATTTTTAACTACGCCCCTGAGTCCTTGGAAGACTTGAGGCCCCTTGTTTGGAAGAAATTAGTTGACCGCTTGATCTCTTAATTAAAAAAATATTAACCTCAACATTGATCAAATTTTCTTGATACCAACACTTACACAAACTAACAGTTTCCCAAACATTTTGTCTGAGCTTAAATTCCACACATCATAAATTGAAAATATGAGCTTTTATCATGTTACTGTCTTATGAAAATATATGATGCTAATTTTGGAATACAGTTGTACGCTGACTATTGAGTTTTACTAATATTTTGGAGGCCCACTAATGGGATCTTTGCTATGGGCTCACTAAGGTATTAAAGGTTTATCATGGCAGAGCTTAAATCAAGCAGCGATTTTAGCAAATGCTTCTTTCAGAACAGCCTTTCTCCATTCTCAAAAGCTGATTTGCCTGGCTGTCACTGAAGCTGTTATCAGTGTTTACAAATAAAAAGCCAAACTCCTCTACTACAAACAGCGAGAGCCTAGCTGTTACATAACAATGGCTAAATGTTCCAGTATCAGTATGATATTGGCCAGTTGGCCCTGTATTACTATTACCGCTTTCATACTGCCTCCCCTGCAATTTCCAGCGTTTTTCAAGCCGAGTTTTTGCAGATTCACAGAGCGTCCCAGCTGTACCTTGGACCCGGGAATTTCCCAGGTCAACCCCATTCATACTGCACACGGGAACTTGCCAATACCCCTTTGTTAGATCAAGAGTTGTCAAATAGTTGCTACCAGCAAGATTTTCTACCAGTTCATCCACACGTGGCATCGGATAGGCATCAAACTGCGACATACTGTTTAGGCGCCTAAAGTCATTGCAGAACCTAATTGTCCCATTGGGTCTTCGGGACAAGCACAATAGGACTATTCCACTCACTAGTGGACTCTTCAATCACGTCTAACTGGAGCATCTTCTCGATCTCCTTTCTCATGTCCACCCGTCTGGCTTCTGGAATACGATACGGCTTCTGCTTTACAATGACTCCTGGCGGAGTGACAATGTCGTGTTGGATTAAGGTTGTGCGCCCAGGGAGGGAAGAGAAGACATCCCTGTTCCGGCTAATCATTTCTTCAGTCTGTTGTCTCTGCTTAACAGACAATGCTGGCTCTATGGGTACTTCAGATTTTTCAATGGCAGTACTCACTACCTGAGGAGAGGTTTCCTCATCATGCCAAGGTTTAAGGAGGTTAACATGATATATTTGCTCCTCCCTCCTTCTACCTAACTGGCGGACTCTGTAATTGACAGGACCGACAGCCTCTAGAACTTCATATGGACCCTGCCAATGGGCAAAAAGTTTGCTTTCTTGGGTGGGAACCAGGACTAGGACCTTGTCGCCAGGCTTGAAAGATCGAACATCAGCACTTTTGTCATAACTTTTCTTCTGTCATTCCTGAGCCTCTTTTACATGTTGCTGCACAATGGGCCCTATCTTTCCTAGCCTCTCATACATTTGGGACACAAATTGTACCAGATTTGGCTCCCTGGGACCTTGCTGCTCCCACCCTTCTTTTAACATATCCAAGCTACCCCTGGGCTGTCTCCCAAACAATAACTCAAATGGACTAAACCCTGTTGATGCTTGAGGTACCTCACGGATGGCAAACATCAAGTAGAGAATAAGAGTGTCCCAATCTTTTTTCTCTTGAGCCACTGCTTTCCTGAGCATGTGCTTTAATGTGCGGTTAAAGCATTCCACCAAGCCATCTGTTTGTGGACGGTACACAGAGGTGTGAAGTGCCGTAACCCCTAGCAACTGGCATATGTCCTTCATCAGTTTGGACATGAAGGGAGTACCCTAGTCTGTGAGAATTTCTTTGGGTATTCCCAAGCATGTAAACATCAATACAAGTTCTCTAGCTATGGTACTGGACTTTATATTTCGTAGGGGATTTGCTTCTGGATACCTGGTTGCATAGTCAAGCACCACTAGTATATATTGGTGCCCATGTGCAGATTTTTCCAGTGGCCCCACAAGGTCCATGGCTATTCATTCAAAAGGAACTTGTAATATGGGTATTGGAATGAGAGGTGCCCTGTACATGGGTTTGGGACAGGTTCTCTGACAAATGGGACAGGACCGGCAATACTTTTTCACAGCCATGAGTACCCCGGGCCAGTAAAACCTAAGCAGAACTTGTTCCTGTGTCTAACCTCCCCTAGGTGACCCCACAGTCATGTGTGTGTGCTGCTTTTAATACTAGGGGTACATGTACCTGAGGAACCATTAATTGTTCTACTTTTTTCCCCTGTACAATAGCAACTCTATACAGGAAATTATTTTTGACAATAAAATATGGTATACCTTCTGCAGGCTGGGCGGCTTTCGCTACCCCATTTACCTCAGTCACACTTTTAAAGGCATGTTCCAAAGTGGCATCATTAAGTTGGTCCCGTGCAAAGTGATGCAGAGGAAACAAAATTGGTATTGCGGACCAGTCCGTATCCTCACTGACAGGCGGGGTGGGCTCATCTGCGACATCACCGACCAGTGCTAGTTTGGACTGTCAATGTTTCCCCGCAGGTGGATGCTTTTCTGGAACTCCTGCTGTGACTCCAAGGATGGCATTCCGGTTTGGCGGTTCCCAAAGATCGATGTCCAGATGTTGTGGATTCTTAAGCGGTTCCTTTAAGACCGGGCATCCGACCGTTGCATCAGTTGCCGGCATGTCTGGCCGGATCCGCTCACCGAGGACCTCATTAAACAGTGGGAAGTCTCGCCCCAAAATGAGTGTATATGGGAGTTTAGGTGCTATGGCAGCTACCACCATAACGGTTTTGTCTTTGAGTGTGATTGGTAGTATTCTTCTTTCATACTCCTCTGTCGTACCATGTACGCAAAGAACCTTCACCTTGGGCAACCGAGAAGTTATGGTTTCGGGTAAGGCAGAGCTGGAAACCAATGAAAGTTCACTCCCCGAGTCCACCAAGGCCAGAACAAGGTTTTGGTTGATTAGCACAGTCACCCGGAACAAACAAGGACTTCCTGATGTGGGACTCATGGTAAAACAGCTTGGAAAAGCAGGCCCAATATGTGCCACGGAACAGTCCATGGGTTGCTGTAGTTTAGGACACTCTGCCTTAAAGTGGCCTGGCTCACCACATTCGAAACACTTCAGATTAGACAGCTTTGCACCTGGCCCTCTGTCCGTAGCAGTTTTGCCATTGGGTCCTGTAGCAAGGATTGTCAAACCTGGCTTTTGGCGTGGCAGCGGCGTTGGCACGAATGCAGGTTCTTTAGTCATTTGCTGTAGTGCACAAAACCTTTCTATAACTGTGGCAAGCTCTTCATAAGTTTGTGGGTCTGATTGCAGCACCCACCTTTGCAAAGCCCCCGGATGCAGTGATCTATTGCCAGAACTTCAATAATCCGAGAAGGTGAATTCTCCTCCATTTCTTAAAAATTTTAGAAAGCTCAGCTAGAGCTCTGACCGTTTTTTCTTTATCATAGCGCCATTGGTGCTAGCGTTGGGCTCGGCCTGGCCTGGAAACCCCAATGGGAGCCAATATCTCAGACTTTAGACACAAATAATCAGAGGCCCGGTACTCATCTAAAACCATATAAGCTCGCTGAGCTTCACCAGTCAGATATGGCACCAGCCTCTCAGCCCAATCCTTAGGAGGCCTTTTTGCAAGTCTCTCAAAGGACACCAGATATGCTTCTACGCCATCAGCTGGTGACATTTTCTGCAGAACCAGACTAGGTGGTTAATTTCTGTCATGCCTCACCTGGCTTAACTCTTCTCTTAAGAGCCTTGTGTTTTCCACCTGTGCCTCGGCGACTCGTAGCATCTGAGCTTGCTGCTCTTGCTGCGCAGCAGCCACATTCACAAGGGTTTTCAGTACTTCCTCCATGTTGACGTTTGCGCAGGTTGGGTAGCGGAAACTTGCTTCTCGGAGTATCCCACTCCTGACACCACTTGTGGCAAGAGCCCGCTACTGCTGAAGCACACGCGAACAACTTCTTCTTTTTATGCAGCTTTATTGTCAGGATGGTTAAAATGTATTTGACACCGTATGACTTTCACAGCAATTATGGAGACCCTAAACGCTAGCTAGACATAGACAATCTCTCTCAAGACCATCCAGCTTCCCCAGCATTGGTCTCACTGAACAAATGACACAATCAAAGAAAAGAATAAAAGTAAAAAGTTGAAAAGAGATATGAGCCAAAAGATGGTATTAATAACAATTTTGTGTATTGGTAAGTGGACACAAAGTGTAAGTTTAAATCACATTAATGTACGGCAAGTTTCTGCTAAAAACAATTTCAATAAACAAATGATGTTGTATAGATATATGTTCTGGAGTTAGGGCAAATAAGACTCACTGCCAAAAGCTCCTGTACCTGGCATAAAAAGATCTTGTGCCAAACAAGGTAGATAAAGCAAGGGTAAATTCCACAAAGAAAATCCATACTCAGGACTGGGAAGGGTAGGTAGTGCACTTACCTTCCTCCCCAGATGGTCCAGCCGAATCTCCTATCCTCCGATCAGCTGAGTGAATCAAAGTCCCGCTCATTGCCGTTTTCTGCCTCTCTCAGCCGATGACTACTCCTCAGGCCCTGCTTTTTTTCCCTCACGGGTATTCTGTCCGGATACTGCTGTTTCAGGGGAATCCAATTATACCATTTCAACTATAGGAGCCTTAGACCATCTCCTGTTTCTCTCCCCTTGGCTGCCCTACTATCCTTTTCTATAGGAAAGCGCAGATCCCCCATTACTTTGTTCTAAATGACACAATCAAGCTTTTATACATGATACTCTTCCCCCAGCCTTAGCTTGATGGGCAGGTGACACACCCACCTTCTCTTTAAGAGGAAACGCTCATCACTGGCTCTGTTTGCACTAACAGACACACCCTGCCTGTTTGCTGAGAGGAAGGAGTTTTCAAATCATGTAAGTTAACCAAACTTTAAATTACACATAAGTCTTTACCTGGTTTAACCTCAATCTAGGTGCATAACTGCGCCAATGTTTTATTCTGTTTGTATGCTTTCTCTGCATCTTATCAGATAAATGCCTCCCTTTGTTACAATATATATATAAATACATATGTATATATATATATATATATATATATATATATATATATATATATGTCACAAACACACTCCCAGCAGCCGTGACTTTGGGGTGTTTGCTATATGATGGTCACATGATTCCAGCCCGCAGTCTCTCTTTACCTGTCACACAGGTTAAAAACCTACTGAATTGCCCCCAAACAGCGCTCACACCTCACACACTTTAGGTTTTCCACCACCTATTGAATACGGGCAATAGGACCCCAATATACTGTCCCACACTGGCAAACACGGCTTCTAGCTGCTCACAGACTAGCAAGACCCACACCAGCAAGCAATGGGTTAACTCTTCACACCTCCAGACTGCTACAAAATGTAAATAGAAGCATGCTCAGCTTGTTAATCAAATGTATCAACAAATCACACACTGGCATCCAAAGGGTTAACTTGGTCAAGCTATATTCTTCTTAACAGGCGAATGGATTCGTTAGCGTATCAAGGACGCAACATATTAAATTATAAATTTAATATACAAAAGTACAGGGCATACAGATATAAAAAAAATAATTAATAAACAATTAATGGATTGACATAATAAGCAAAACAGTTTAAAATAAAAGGGGTTATATTCAGAGTAGCACTTACGTGAATTGCCTTTTCTGGCCAAGGGAAATTGGCTTGGAAGATGAATAGCTTATCAATGTGAATTGATTTCCCCAAAAAATCTGACAATTGTGTAACTGGTTTCAGCTTTTTAAAGACACTTCCACACCTTTTCCTACCCCAGGGGGTTGTGGCCTGTGACACTTTTTCAATCACTATGTGACCTAACTTTACTGTGGAGCGTCACACAGACCCAATTTTATTATTAATAAATCCCTTATGACTTTGTCCATCTTTTGATACCAAACATGATGAAATTTTGACAATGTGACATACCTTTTCCAAAGATATGTGATTTTAGCTGTTCCCGGATACCACCCGTTCTTGTCATTCACAACCCTGATTTCTGCTCCTCAGTATGGAGAAGCACCCGGATTTCCCAAAATATGAACTATGAGGCAAAAACTAACTTGTGTCAGGATATAACTGACAGCAAGAGACTGTCACTCACCGGACTGTGAGTGCCATTTCCCGTGTGTTCAGGAACTGTGGCCGTCCGCCATCCTGAGGGTCTGCGCATGTGCAGCCCTTATCAAGCCTTCAGTACCTGTTACTTTTAATTGATTGGATGATCAGGCAACCCTCCCTATTTAAACCACCTGTGATCATTACCTGGTTGCCTGATCTTGGAGTCTCATTCCCCATGAGCCTCTGAAGGTGTTCCTGTGTTCCTCGTGTATTCAGCTCCTGCTGATTCTTGTTTACTGCTATTGTGGTTTCCAGACCACTTCAACTCTCCTGTGTTCCTCGTGTCTGCACTCAGCTGATTCCTATCCGCTGCCTCCGTTACTACTACAGAGTTCCTGTTCACTTCAACTCTCCTGTGTTCATCGTGCCTGCACTCAGCTGATTCCTATCCGCTGCCTCCGTTACTTCTACAGAGTTCCTGTTCACTTCAACTCTCCTGTGTTCATCGTGCCTGCACTCAGCTGATTCCTATCCGCTGCTTCCGTTACCACTACAGAGTTCCTGTTCGTTTCAACTCTCCTGTGTTCATCGTGCCTGCACTCAGCTGATTCCTATCCGCTGCCTCCGTTACTACTGCAGAGTTCCTGTTCACTTCAACTCTCCTGTGTTCATCGTGCCTGCACTCAGCTGATTCCTATCCGCTGCTTCTGTTACCACTACAGAGTTCCTGTTCGTTTCAACTCTCCTGTGTTCATCGTGCCTGCACTCAGCTGATTCCTATCCGCTGCCTCCGTTACTTCTACAGAGTTCCTGATCGTCTAAACTCTCCTGGGTTTATCGTGTCAGCTCTCCGCTGCCTCCACCTCTTCTACTGGATACCAGACAGCCTCAACTCTCCCGTGTTCTTCATATTTCCAGTTCCACTTACTACTGCTTCCTGAGTATTGCTTCGTTGATTCTGGATTACCTGCCGTGCGCTGCACGAACCTGATTACCGCTTCCAGCCTCCAGTGGTCTCTCCTCCTGCCGACCTTCAGCCGTTCAGGTATCCCTGCACGTCTCTCTGACAGCCTGCTCTCCTGAACCGCGGTATGCATACTTTCCATTGACTTTGCTTGTGTATTGCATATCCATCTGGACTGAGTTGTGTTCTCCTCCGGAGCCTCCTATCCACTGAAGCTATTGTTACCATTGACTTTGTTTCCTATTGCCTGGATAGTTTTTGTGACTTTGTATACTTCAAGCAGTGCTTGTCAGTTATCGTTGTATTGTGGATATCATCGTGGGATCAAGTTCTGTGTGCCCCGTGTATACTCTGCTTTACATTCATCTCCTCGTGCCCCTCCTCACATATATATAGCAGTGGTACAACTTGCTGACGCAGACCTCTGACTCCTGTTCCCTGTGACACCAGTTTCAAGTATCCTCTCACATAAGCAGTGGTACAACTTGCTATACGCAGACCACTGACTTCCCCGTTACCTACCTTCACCTGGATTCAATTCCTTCACTATAGACAGCGGTACAACTTGCTATACGCAGACCGCTGACTCTCACTACCTCCTCGCTACTCCTGGACATTCCTCCTCACTATAGCAGTGGTACAACTTGCTATACGCAGACCACTGACTTTCCTCACGTTCCCTTGTCCATCTGGTTCCTTGTGTACATTCATCTACTCATTACCAGTTGCTGCTAGTCATAGACTTTCCTTGAGCATTCTCTCACCATCTGCTGTTTCTCCTGTTCCGTTGTCACCCTGCTACCAGAGAACCATAGTACCAACTATATTACTCTGGTAAGTCCATCATCTGGTAATATCCTGGGCAAAGACTCCTAGTGCCCGTGACAAAGCCCTTTGAAGCTGCTACAGGTGACATGGTTATCTTCTCACACTGGGATGTGCAGAGCCATAAAATACACATACAACAGACTTTCTGTCTTAACAGTTTACACTTTAGCTAAACTTATCAATGGATTCATTTGTTATAGCATATTTATACTGCAGCTATGATTTATCCCTTATAAATGACTGTAAGTTCTCAATGTTCACAACAATATATATATATATATATATATATATATATATATATATATATATATATATATATATATATATATCTAATATATAAATGCTTAGTGGAGTCTGTGTGTGAAAAAAAAAAAAAACAAGTTGCAGCGCCACCTGCTGGGCAGAGTTATACACTGACCTACTAAATTCTTAGTGTGTGTGGGAAAAAAAATTCAAAAAGGGCTGAAATTTGGTAGGGCTCAAACTCATTTTCGTGAGGTAATTTTACCTCATGAACACACATGTGTAGAGGCGTGCGTTAGTGTATGTGTGTGTGTGTGGAAAAAACTATTTTCTCAGAAAGGGCTCATCCAATTGACCTGAAATTTGGTATACTGACATTATTTGACAAAAAAATTAGAATAGTCGAGTCAGTTAACTTCCATCATCCCCCCTTCCCCCCGTGGGAGGGGTAGTAAAGGCTAAATTTACGAGTTGAGGGGTCAAACTCATTTTTGTGAGGTAATTTTACCTCATGAACACACATTAAAAAGGGTGCTTGCGTCTGGAAGTGTGACGAAATGAGTTTGATAACCCTGTGAGCATGTCTCATTTGTCACATAATGTGGATTATAGTACTTTTTATAGCCCATGCTGTTTGTTCCCCAGCTCACCAGACTACAACTGCATTGTCCAATAACATGTGGCTAAGGGGACATTGTAGTTCAGTGTACATATGTATATTGTTTATTGTATATTGATAACTTGAAGTAAGGTTGCTATTCATTGTCTTTAAAGTGAAGCCAGGGGGATTATGGGTAGGGATCAGGTTGCCATGTGCCTGAGTAGGAAAACTAATTAGTGTCCATTGTTCTCACCAGGCTAGTTCAGACAGGCCATCTAACAGGGGAGGTTCTCTGAAAGGACAGCTCATCTTCACTCCCCTGTCCAACCCCCCTAGTCCAGCACTGACCAATGGTTAAGTAGAATAGACGCAGGGGTTTACCCAGGGAGGGGAAAGACTGTGGAAATTAGACCTGTGATATATAAGGAACAACTCCAGGGGGGAGGGGTGTTCATGCTTGGATTTCATTCAGGAAGGTGCAAGATGGAGTTTTGAATTGTCGTTTTCTAACTCGAGTCTATATATGCAGCTGAGAGGGATCCATGGGTCATGAAGTCTGGACAGCAGGGGCCCGATTCATCAAAGTTCGCAAACGCATACGCATCTGCCTTGCATAC